>NC_142785.1:2008565-2308565 GCF_988280905.1 Pimephales promelas | reverse complement strand
ATAAACAAGCAACTATTCTATTGACGAGGAAAGTAATTATTCCGTGGCCTAATTTTTCGTTGCCATAAAAAGCCAGTCTACTGGGTTGCATCTGCATCGAACTCATTAAAAACATCAGGAGCAAGAATTTGCCTATTCAAATTTCATCCCCTGGGGCGAACTTGTTTGCTTATGCTGCGCTAAACAGAATACAGTACGAAGCTTAGCTAAAACGCATGATCTCTCTCTCCATCTCTGCTGTATAACTGTATCTGGACGTTTCCACCTCGACTCCGGCAACATGCGGTCCTGCTATACCCCTGTGTGTCCCGAAGGATCTCACCCCTGCGCCTCCACATAGCATCATTGTCCCCCAGGAGCTCCACAAAAGGGACCATTTGACCTCTAAACACACCCCCATTTCCTCTCTTTTGAAAGTGTCCTGGCCCACAGAAAGTCTCATTGCGACTCAAAGGAAACTGTACATCAATAAAAGATGGCCAGCCAAACCTCATAGAAAAAAAAGCGAAGAAAAGCACTCGCATTTCAAACCCAGCTGAAATTGACGGAGTGGGCCACTCGCTCCCTAGCAACAGACGCCTACAGCACAGGAAGCTACAAGTTCACAGTTCAGTTTGGTGCGGCCGGACTCTGAGTTGAATAGATACCCGAGGCCATTATTCTAACAACTTTTAATGACACTTTGAAATATGTCATGCCTTGAAGGCACAATATGTACGATTTTTTGCATTCAAATATCCATAAATCACTCGAACAATGCTATATATTTTGTTGACGTGTGTACTTGCATTATGCCAAATGTTTACAGCAATCCAGAGAAATAAGCTGTTTTAACCAAGCAGTGTAACAGCCCGTGTGATTAACGACGTCATATCCACGGTTTTAACACCAAAGACTCAGTATAACCTGAGTTTCGGTTCATTTTTATGATGCACTCGAGTTTACTGAGACCGAGATAGCATTATTTTACAAAAGCCCAACGTTATCGTGAGTTTAGTTTTTCAGTTTGACATATCTGTATGACCAAAATGATATGTTGGCTTTAATTCACTTTTTTATGTTAACAGGTTCCATAAATTCACTTTTTCATGTCAACAGGTTCCACATAACTGGGTTACGTAAAACATAATCTGTTCACGTACATTTAACATCATGGAATAAGTCATTTAAAGCGACCCAATTAAGCTTAAATGAACACTGAAGCAGTGTTACAGTTGATTAAGAGCCCAACTAAAACACACAATGATCATCATAATGATGACTTGCAAATTCCGGTTTTCTCCTTCAGTGATGTTGCTTGTTGCCATCAGGTGTCTTCAATAATGATCAATAAATTGTTCACTTAATTATCTCATTAACTTTAACACTGCTTCAGTGTTCATCGCTTAAAAGTACTTAATTCCATGATGTTAAAACCAATTGCGTTTGTTTAACGTGGAACCTGTTGACGTAAAAAAGTGAAATTTAAGCCAACATATATTTTTTTGAGTGCTCGCCAGAAACTGTCATGCAGTGAGAGCACTCTCCACAAAAACACCTGAATAATAGCGCACATTTATCCAGTATAACGTTTTTAACGAATTTTACGAGGTGGCTAATTCGTAACAATTCGTACGAGTGAGCGATTAGTATTTTGCTAAATCGTACATATTTTACGAATTAGCCAATTCGTACGAATTACCTACCCCTGACCCCGCCCCTAAACAGAACCATCACGCGGGTTTAGACAAATCGTACAAATTCGTACGAGTGAAGTCGTATGAATTAGTACGAATTAGCCACTTTTGAATCACTCGTACGAATTGGTCGTGAGATAGCGTAGGTATAACCAGTGCTGCTATTTATATGTTTTTAAATGATAAGCCATATTTGAGGTCGATGAATGACCTCAATTTTTTTCTGCGACTAACCAACTAATAAAATGTTGGTCGACCAATCCTCTTCTAGTCGAATAACGGTTAGCCGAATATTAGGGGGCAGCTCTAATTTTGTACTGCATTACAGTACAAATCTCAAATAATATGGATAATATAATACCAATAAAATAAAACGCCACTTTAGAGCACACGTTCATACGTTTTTGAACACACTTAAGTTGTTTATAATATAAAAAACAAACTTTTGGCTACACTTTATTTTAGGGTGATGTAGTTACATTGTACTTAAGCATTGGGTATTATTAATTAACATACTTATTATAGAGTTAGGATTTAGTTTAGGCTTAGTTACTTGTAAATTATGCACAATTTATAGTACATATAGCAAAGCTTTGGTATTACAACCCTCTCAGTTTGATATTTCTTTCACATTATCATATTAAACTGATCCCGATGACACCAAGTCTGGCATTTAACACACATTAACCTGATGCAAAACCCCACCGGTGTCTCGTAACCAATCGTGACGTGGCAAATGTGCATATTCAAATGAGATTCGACAGCTACGATGGATATTTTATGTTCCATGGAAAAAGTAACCGCACCTTTAGAACCGAATTTTCATTTCTGAGTGAAATAATCATTTAAACCGTGGCAAAAAAAGTGGGTTTTTAATGGCGTTGTACACTGGATTCACTTCCCCTCCCCTCCCATTCCCCAAAGCACCTTATCAAAGGCTCATTATGCAAAGGAATCCTGAAAAGGAAGTGGTTTCAAGGTTAGAGGACACTTCTTTTTATCTATCTGCCATTTAACTGCTGCAGTCCACAGGAATAATGCAAATGTGTTATCTCAAAATGAAACCAAATAGTCGAAGGCAAAAGCGTGTCATCATGTGTCATTACTTCAGCTGATGTCGGCCAGCATTAATGCGCACAAACTTCCCTTCACACCAGCCGATGATATTCTGATGGGTTCAAATGATTCAAGAGTATAACCCAGCTTGGTGGAAAAACCACATGGTCTGAGCGGAGCAGATGATACGTGGAGGGAGACATCACACGTGTGACACGGACAACATCTCATATCTCAACACAAATAAAGCACAGCCATCCACCATATCTTCCCATTCCACTCCTCGCATCTTTCCCCGGCTACACACGTATCCCGTTACGGTAGAACGCCTATGATCAGTTCACTAAGTATGATTACATTTAAACGCAGGCTCTCCCAGCGTCGGCTCATGTGGTAGAAATAACATCTTTAACCAGGGTAAATACACACGGCCCACAGTCCGCACCTCCTCTGTAACCCGGCCCGATTCAGAGGCTGGAAGGAGTTTACATTGAGAGGCCGGTTTCAAACAACTGATCTGTGAGTCTGGGTTCAGGTTCAGGGTTCAGCGACTTCGCTGGAAGTTGTTGGGAAAAAAAAAAAAGCGTTTTCTGCACACGTCTGCAGTTTTGGAAAATATGCCGTGTCTAAATGTAGCGATGATGACCTGAGCTGTCCGGAGAGATAAAGGAGCGAGGGAGCTTTAGCGGGCGACATGGAAAGGTGTGGACACTGAATATGGGAGGAAAGCTGTTTGGACTGGGGGCTTTTACCATGACGAGTGTGGGATTTATGGGGCTTCCATCTGATACACATGCCTGGATTACTGAAAATGTGTGGCAGCACCCATTACTAAAATAAAGAACTTCCACACCGAAATGATTCATAATCATTCGTTGTATTTTTAAACTTGGTCTGATATTATCTAATATTTAGAAGTCGCATACACACAGTACAGGGGTAGCTGATAAAAATGATTTTGTGGTGAAGTGAAGTGAATACTACAGAAAAAAAAAACAATGAAATTTATTTTCTATAGTAGTGCTCATTTCAATCGTGTAGAAATTGTAAAATTACTCAACTTAAAAAGTGTGGTCTGCTTCGGGTGGTTATATTGTTTGAGTGAAATGTTGTAAATAAAACTTACTTCATTTCTTGTGTTGGTTTCACTTAACTTAGTTAAGTATAGTTTACTTAATTCTATGAGTGAAATTTACTCAAAAAATATTACTCAAACTTAAAGCTACACTGTGTGATTTTTACCCCCATCTAGTGGTGAAAAGGTATATGACCATCCAGTGAATATTAGTTTCTGTTCCTCTCAATTCCGATTTCGTTTTAACTCCTACGGTGGCCAATGTAGTCCAAGATTAACATTGCTTCCAGTTCGACCTCGTCCATGAGTGTTAACTCAAACGTAAACGCGAAAGGCGAAGCTTGAATTAACGGGTATGTCCCTCTTTGGCTAATGTACTTTCAAGATGGAGGGGCAACATGGCGAACCCCTTACCCGTATGTATTTCCAATGGCATATTATACACTCACGAGAATACTTTATTACTTGAACGAAGTTAATATACATTAATGAGCACATATATTTTTGAAAGAACTAAGTGTTTTTAAACGTTTTAGATAAGAATAAACTAAAAGAGTTACACAGTGTAGCTTTAATAAAATTAAGTCAATTTTACTCATTGTTTTTTTTACAGTCTACAGCAAATCTTGAATGCGCGATTGTTCGCAAAATGCAAACTATATCATCGAACAACAATATATTAAAATATCCAAATCTATCCGCATATTCATGTAAAACATATAGCAAGAACATTTGATAAAACTACAGTATTTTAATGGATTTTATCGCACAGCTTTTTAAGTAAATGTTTATATATTTTCACTAAATTTGTTTAGGCTTGGCGCTTGTCATAAACTTTGTTTATAATGAATTCAAGTATAATTCTTTTCTATTTTTTAGATGTATGAGATGTTTTATATCTTTTAGCTTTGCTCTGAATACCAATACATGTAAATGATTTGATTTTAAGTAAAACGCATGTTTGTTTAATTCACCAAGTGTAATAATAAGAATGTGACTTAAAGGGATAGTTGACTTTGAAATAAATTTTTGGTATGTTTTATCGTACCTCAAGGGCACCCAAGATGTAGGTGTCTTCGTTTCCGCAGTATTTTCAATTTTGATATTTTTAGGTCAAACCGTTCTTGTCTGTCAGTCATATAATGGAGGTCTATGGTCACCACCTCAAAGAGCATGCACAGAGAAGTCCAAATTAAACATGATTTAATGACTCGTAAATGTAAGTACACATTGATGGCCTAAGACACGAAACGAGCGGTTTGTGTGAGAAAACCAACATTTTTATATTGTTTTACCTCTTGTAACAACAGCCACGTCCAAGTGATCTGAGGCTGTGGGTGCTTCGGTCTGCACGAGCGTTTACACAGAGATTTCACAAGTGTTGCCCTTCACTGTGAAGATCTAAACATATTTAGATATACAGGAAATTGCAATGGAAAACGATTTCGATTTTTATATCAACAGATGTTGATTTTTTTTTCACAACCGCGCAATAGATCACTTCCGCTTGCGCCGAAGGAAAGCGCCTGCGCCCTCAGATCACTTGGACGTGGCTGTGGTAACAAGAGGTAAAAACAATATAAATACTGTTGGTTTTCTCACACAAACCGCTCGTTTCGTGTCTTAGGCCATCAATGTGTACTTACATTTATGAGTCATTAAATCATGTTTAATTTGGACTTCTCTGTGCATGCTCTTTGAGGTGGTGACCATAGACCTCCATTATATGACTGACAGACAAGAACGGTTTGACCTAAAAATATCAAAATTGAAAATACTGTGCAAACAAAGACAGCTACATCTTGGACGCCCTTGATGTAAGATAAAACATATGAAAAATTAAATTCAAAGTGAATTATCCCTTTAAGCACCAATGTACTTTTTTCTATTTTTCCTCTCAACAAACACAATTTTGACCCGGTGCGACATCAGAGCGAAAATACGGAACACACTATTCATCTAAGATGTATTTAGTTTCGTGTTTATACTGTGGATTGTGACATTGACACTCCCTCCGTTTCCTCCTCGGAGAAAACGCCTCCTGACCGAACAACACGAGCAAGATGTCTGACAGAAACAAATGTTGCTTCTGAAGAACTTCACAGTTGTGGAGTAACACAACCAGGAAGACATCTGACAATCAGGAAGAAACACACACACACACACACACACACACACAGGAAAACACGTGTATGCAAACATAAATCATCCGCATGAGGTTATCTCACCCTGACCTCCATATGCAGAAACGCAGTTGCTTGCACAGCTGGTGAGGCCACTGACTCACTGCAGCCCCGACAGATGCAAACATTACCCATAATCCCCTATCACCAGAGCATACGCTCTTTGTAGTCGCCCCAGTCTTGATGTCTTGCACTAAACACTGCAAATGTGAGCTGTTTTCTTCTGACGGACAGAGACATACGGACACAGACCTCATCGAAGTGTGACCTACTTAGTAAATATGATTGTCCTTATCAATATTTTTGCATAATAAAAATACATCATAGTTGGAGAGCAAAATGACTTGAGATATAAAGTATCAAAATAAGATTAATATTAAGTGAGTTTATGTTTAAAACAAGACAAAATATCTGCTAATGGGGTAACGGAAAATTAAAACTTTAGTTTAAAACTATACAAGTTTATTTTTCTTGTTTTCTTGTTTAAAGCATAAACTCACTTAATTTTTATTTTAAAAAATTAGGAAACAACACCCTATATCAAACGTGATTTTGTTTTCCAAGTGCATGTATCTTGATTTGAGAATGTTACACTGTAAACAATATTTTCAAGATTTGTTATCACAACATATTTTCTTTTGTCAAATTCAACTTTATAATAATTTATTTAGTTCAGATAACATATAATTTTGAGTTTCTGATGGTTAAATTAATCTCCTTCATTGGATTAACTCACTTTTTCCAGTTCAATGAACTTAAAATTAAGGCAACCAGGTTACTTACTAATTTTTTTTAAGTTAAACCATCAATATTTTTTACAGTGTAGATGTTTGTACTGGAAAACAAGACTAAAGACAATGTGCATCCACATATTTTACACTGCAAAAAGGTACAAATCATTCTTAAATCAAGATGAACTTGGGAAGCAAAATCACTTAAGGTATAAAGTCTCGTCTCCTGAATTTTTTTTTATCAACATGAAGTGAGTTTATGCTTAAAATAAGACAAAATATCTGCCAATGGGGTAACGGAAAATTAAAACGTTAGTTTAAAACTATACAAGTTTATTTTTCTTACCACATTCGCAGATATTTTCTTGTTTAAAGCATAAACTCACTTAATTTTTATTTTTAAAAATTTAAGAAACAACACCCTATATCAAAAGTGATTTTGTTTTCCAAGTAAATGTATCTTGATTTGAGAATGTTAGATGTTTGTACTGGAAAACAAGAAGCATATAAAAATCTAAAACAAGCATAAACTCACTTAATTTTTATTTTTAAAAAAAGCAAAATCATTTAAGATATAAAGACTCTTCTCCTGAATTCTTTTTATAATTTTTTATCAAAATTAAGTGAGTTTATGCTTAAAACAAGACAAAAATACTACTTTTTTTTTTTTTTTCGCAGTGTACAATGTGTGAATGCACAAACACACACTCACACCACTCTCCAACCCCACAAGTTGCTGGGCTTTATGTCTTGACGGTGCATATATCACTAGAGATTAGCAGAGGCATGCACTGCACAGCCAACAGATGCAGCAATTCGTCACTTTTTATCTCTTCCTAACACACACACACACACACACAATTCCAAACACTTTCACCACCTGATGCACTGCGTGAACTTTATGTGCTTGAGGAAGAGTGTGTGTTTGTGCAGGGGGTGGTGCAATATAACTTTTTTTATTTTTTGTTTCATAAACCACAACTTGTTAGCCTCACAGAGATCAGAGACCGCCACGACTCACACTATCGGCCTCCCTGGAAGATGAGCTGACACTGATTATAGCCTGTGACATCTCTGAGACGAACAGTTAACCAGACGCTGGGTTTCACACGCATGCACTTGATCTGCTTTCACCTGAGGATCTTTGGCCACTCGTTCACAAAAGATTTAACAATTAACCCTATACAAGCCTGTCTGTATCATATTTGAAAGGCCTCCAAATGATCAAAACTTTGCTGAAAATCCTGGTACACGTCCTTCTGCCGTCTTTTAGACTTTTTTAGCAAGTAAAAGTCATTTTAGTACACTGCAAAAATTTAATATGAATGAATATGTTAAATCTAATCAATAAAATTGAGGCAACAGATTACAATCAAAATTAGTAATTAAATTTAACAAATTAGAATTGAGTAATGATTAACCAAATTAATTACTTAAAAGTTAACCATTTAAAATGAGTAGAATTAACACATTTTTCAAACAAAAATATCAGAATAACCGACTGCACTGTAAAAAATAGTATGACTGAATATAATCAATAAAATTGAGGCAACAGATTACAATCAATATTATTAATTAAAAATTAGAATTGAGTAAAAATTAACCAAATGAATTACTGAAATATTGATTATGTTAAAACACAACCAACACCATCAGATCACCTTATATAATTGTTCATCTGGCAGTTATAATTCACGTACACTGAAAAAAAATAATATGCTTTATCTAATCAATAAAATTGTGGCAACATATTACAAGCAATATTATAAATTAAATTGTACAAATTAGAATGAATTAGAATATTAATTTGATTAACTATTACTCAATTCTAATTTGTTCAATTTAATAAATAATATTGCTTGTAATCTGATGCCACAATTTTATTGACTAGATAAAGCATATTCATTTTTACAATGTATAACAGCCAAACAGCATCTAAAGCTAATGATTTAAGGGTCAAAAGCCCAACTAAAAACACACACATTGATCACCATAATGGTGGCTTAAAAATTAACTTTTAAGTAATTCATTTGGTTAATTATTACTCAATTCTAATTTGTAAAATTTAATTAATAATGTTGATTGTAATCTGTTGCCTCAATTTTATTGATTAGATTTAACATATTCAGTCGTATTCACTTTTACAGTGTATACTTATTAAAACGTCCACCTTCAGCTGGTGAAATATTTACTGATTTTAATAAAGTAAACATACACTTATATTGTATTTTTTATATTAGTAATATTTCAAGATGAAAACGTGGACTGAAGCCATTCAGCTTCACCTAATGCATCATTTTTTAGAAAAACTTTCAAATATGTGAACATCAGGCTCTTGAGCAAGGTTTATTTGTATTTGTTGTTATATGTTTTAAAACTACAGCTTTGATTATACAACTAAGCATTTAAATGTCATCTTACACTCTAAAAAATGCTGGGTTGTTTCAAATATGGACAAACCCAAACGTTGGGTTAAAAATGTAACAAAAAAAATGTACAGCTGAAAGTGAAAGTTCAAGTTGGGTTAAAATTTGAAATGACATTTTTAACCCAACATTTGGCTTTGTCCATATTTGACCCAAAGTTGGGTTAAAACACCCCAGACTTTTTTTGAGTGTATCTAATATGATGCATGAAAAACCATGCAAAATATATATAAATAAAAAACCATGGAGAACCAGTTATACAGAAGGTCTTTCTGTGAGTGTCTTCAGTGCGGCCCTAAAACATGGGCTTAAAATATCCCACACCAGCTGAACAAAGAAAGACAAGACACCAGGTGAGCACAAACAGGCCTGTTTTTGACATTTAGCACTGGGTTTCTGGAGCCCACTGACAATGAGAAGGACAGCAGGAAAGAAAGCCATGGAGAAGTCAGTCTCTTCACACACATCTTCACTACAAACTAAACAAATAAGGTTTTGGCTCAGTAAAACAATTAATGCAATCATGCATCAGTTTTTATGAGGTATGGCAAGTTCTCATGAAATTATACTTTATTTTGGACATTCTACTAACTATAAGTAACTTCACAACTACATGTAAGCTAACTTGAGTTTTAGACTGTGGTTAGATGTTAAGGTTTGGGTTTGTAGAATAAGTTGACATACTTGCAAAGTCACGTATAGTCAAATGACTGCTAGTTGACATGTAGTTGCAAAGTTACTTAGAGTTAGTAGAATGTCTAAGTGGACTATTGAAAAAGTGTTACCATAATTTAGCAAATACATTTACATTTTTGCACTCAGCTAAAGGATTATTAGGAACACCATATTAATACTGTGTTTCCCCTTAATTCTACGTGGCATTGATTCAACAAGGTGCTGAAAGCATTCTTTAGAAATGTTGGCCCATATTGATAGGATCGCATCTTGCAGTTGATGGAGATTTGTGGGATGAAGCTCCCGTTCCACCACATCCCAAAGATGCTCTATTGGGTTGAGATCTGGTGACTGTGGCGGCCATTTTACTACAGTCAACTCATTGACATGTTCAAGAATCGATTCGAGCTTTGTGACATGGTGCATTATCCTGCTGGAAGTAGCCATCAGAGGATGAGGACATGGTGGCCATAAAGGGATGGACATGGTCAGAAACAATGCTCAGGTAGGCCGTGGCATTTAAACGATGCCCAATTGGCACTAAGGGGCCTAAAGTGTGCCAAGAAAACATCCCGCACACCATTACACCACCAACACCAGCCCGCACAGTGGGAACAAGGCATGATGGATCCATGTTCTCATTCTGTTTACGACTCTACCATCTGAATGTCTCAACAGAAATCGAGACTCATCAGACCAGGCGACATTTTTCCAGTCTTCAACTGTCCAGTTTTGGTGAGCTCTTGCAAAATGTCGCCTCTTTTTCCTATTTGTAGTGGAGATGAGTGGTACCCGGTGGGGTCTTCTGCTGTTGTAGCCCATCCGCCTCAAGGTTGTGTGTGTTGTGTCTTTGCTGCATACCTCGGTTGTAACGAGTGGTTATTTCAGTCAAAGTTGCTCTTCTATCAGCTTGAATCAGTCGGCCCATTCTCCTCTGACCTCTCGCATCAACAAGGCATTTTGGCCCACAGGACTGCCGCATACTGGATGTTTTCCCCTTTTCACTCCATTCTTTGTAAACCCTAGAAATGGTTGTGTGTGAAAATTCCAGTAACTGAGCAGATTGTGAAATACTCAGACCGGCCACGCTCAAAATCGCTTAAATCTCCTTTCTTTCCCATTCTGACATTCAGTTTGGAGTTCAGGAGATTGTCTTGACCAGGACCACACCCCTAAATGCATTGAAGACACTGCCATGTAATTGGTTGATTAGATAATTGCATTAATGAGAAATTGAACAGGTGTTCCCAATAATCCTTTAGGTGAGTGATTAATATCAACATAAATGAGTGGTGGCATTGAAACCAATTAATCTTGTTTAGGCTACTTCAGTTCAAATGAATAGTTGGTATAGTGCATGTTGATTGTACCTAATAAACTCAAAGAACAAGTAAGATATTACAGGCAATAGTCATTGCTCATACGTTAGTGTAAACCATTATTTAGCCACGCACATCGTAATCAATCAAAATCTGTTGCACATATTAAATCTGTCTTGAAAAGTATACGCATTATTGCAAAATCAGTTTGCAGAAAACTGCTTGGTTTGCATCAATCTGCATGAACTTTCTCCATTTTCCATCCGCTTTCCCCTCTCGTTCTCACCCAGACCAACGGACTCCCATTTCTGACCTCAGTCTTGCTTTCTTACTCTTTTCAAGCACAACAAGACCAAAACAACATTTGGTCTCCAGATTTACCTACGGTTTCCTCATCCAAGCCGACGTCAGAGCGCCTCCTTGATTATCTCGTCCATGCTTGAACACCACTGGAAAAAAAGAGCAACCAAGGAACGGTTGAGAAATTGGAGAGAAGACCATTACTCAACCGACAAGTATAGTTGCGCATGGAAAGGGATATCCTTTCACAGGTCAGTGCTTTAAAGCTGGCAAAATCTGCTATGTTATTAAATCTCATTTAGGAACAGACACCACAATCAGAAAGCATCTGATAGTAATAAAGAGGCAGTGGAAAAAAGTCGAGCGCGTTTGAGACTGAGATAATAAGAACATCTTGTGCTTCGTGAACAGAAAACCGACCCGCTCCCTGCAGAAAAAATATTCTAATCAACGTCTGTAACTTGATGATTTTGATCGCTACAATAATAATTGAACTGATTGACTCCACAGAGTCGTTCATTTGAAAGGTCATTAGCTTTGTCATATTTTGCTCCTGTGTGAAATGTGCTGAAGTTGTATTTATTTTGGAATAATTCACACACTCTCGTTACGCAGTCCTGTTTTTAATCTCAGCGGTCTATCAAATATGCTATAATATTTTCATTGTTAATGCCGAGGACAGCCAGAATGATTAAAACACAAAACAGGAGCAACCGTACACTCTAAAAAATGCTGGGTTGTTTTAACCCAATTTTGGGTCAAATATGGACAAACCCGAAATGTTGGGTTAAAAATGTAATGTAAAAATTTAACCCAACGGCTGGGTTAGTCCATATTTGACCCAAAGTTGGGTTAAAACAACCCAGCATTTTTTAGAGTGTACATTTTTTAATTGCATTTTTAACCCAACACTTGGGTTTGTCCATATTTGACCCAAAATTGGGTTGAAACAAGCCAGCATTTTTTAGAGTGTATGAAAAACAAGTGATATTAATTTTGACAATGAAATTACTGCCGAAATGTTGTTGTTTTTTTACACTCTAAACAATTCTGTGTTGTTTTAACCCAATTTTGGGTCAAATATGGACAATCCCAAATGTTGGATTAAAAAAATGCAATTTATAACCCAACAGCTGGGTTTGAACCCAAAATTGGGTTGAAAAAACGAAGCATTTTTTAGAGTGTAAGGCAAAAAAGTAAATTATGACGATAATGAAAAAAATAATCAAAACTTTATATTACTCGCATTTACACATGCATGATGCTTGTTGAAGAAAATTAGATGCAATTTTTAAAGTAAAATAATGAATATTATATTTGAAATATGGACTATACTAAAAGACTTAAATTAAGCAATTTTCATCTTTTAAAGCTAGTTTATTCTTAGCTAAAAACACTTAGTTCTTTCTAAAATATACGTGCTCATTGATGTATATTTAGTTTGTTCAAGTAATAAAGTATTCTCGTGAGTGTATAATACGCCATTGAAAATACATACGGGTAAGAGGTTCTGATGTCGGTCGCCATGTTGACCCTCCATCTTGAAAGTACATTAGCCAAAGAGGGACATACCCGTTAAATCAAGCTTCGCCTTTCGCGTTTACGTTTGAGTTAACACTCATGGACAAGGTCGAACTGGAAGCAATGTTAAACTTGGACTACATTGGCCACCGTAGGCGTTAAAACGAAATCGGAATTGAGAGGAACAGAAACTAATATTCACTCGTTGGTCATATACCTTTTCACCCCCAGATGGGGATAAAAATCACACAGTGTAGCTTTAAGTTAGACAAGATTCAACTAATTTTAATTTAAGTCAGTTGAATGTAATTGAAGTTGAAATTACTTAAACATCCAAGTTGATTGTATATTACAGTATACAAATAATAATGCACTGTTACACTGTAAAAAAAATATTGTTGGTTTAACTTACAAAAGTAAGTAACCTGGTTGCCTTAAATTTTAAGTTCATTGAAATGGAAAAATTGAGTTAATACAATGAAGGAGATTGATTTAATCAACAGAAACTCAAAATATTATGTTATCTGAACCACATAAATTATTTAAGTTGATTTTACTAAAGAAAAAATGTTGTGATTACAAATCAGGAACATATTTTTTTTTACAGCATGATACCTGTAGAAATGTATCCGTTAGCATTCCCATTCATTTCAATGGCAGTTGCTCGGCTGGTGCAGAAACCTCCAGATGTGAAATCTGCCATCAGCCAATCGCCTGTCATGTGACCAATCCCTATGGAGCAGCAGAAAAAGAACGTCATCATTGAATAGCCTCTGACATCACAATAACGTGGAAATTCCAAACTAATTGCACTAGCACCCGTCCTGAGCTCGCATCAAAGCAAGTATGGGGAAATATGATTACTGTGAGAGCCCTGAAATAAGATTAGACCACTGGTAAAAAAAAACTTCTACAACATAATAAAGAAGAAAAGAAGATATTTTGAAGAACCAAACAGTTGATGGACCCCATTGACGTCCATATATGGAAGGTCCACGGACCATATTCATATTTAAAATATCATCTTTTGTGTTCAGCAGAAGAACAATCTCCATTCAGGTTTGGAACAACATGAGTAAATGATGACTGAATTTTCTTGGGTGAACTATCCCTTTAAGTATAAACCCACACAGGCGCGCACACACCCAAACACATGCATATGCATGTGAATCCGTAGAGCACCTCGAAAGGATTCTCTCCCTCGGGACGCCTGATGATGTCATTCTCATTAGTCATAATGATTGACAGGTAAGAGGGAGTTTGAGATGAGTGACAGTCACTCGTTTACCCTGGTTGGGTTTCGCCTCACGTGTACACCCCCCCTCCCAAACCTTCTAACAGGACATCGCCCATCTGGGTAGGGGGTGGATGCCAGTCCCAATTCATCCATCAGTCATTGAAGAGGAGAGTTAGGGGGTCCTTTCAGTCCAGTGAGAGAGGGTGAGAAAAAGGTCATCTGCTTCTGACTCACAAAATGAGACATGATCCAAAAGCCTGACATGTGGCAGACAGAAGACTGGGGAAGGATGAATACAACACCAAGCATGAAATATCTTCCTAAATATTTTGAGAAGAATGTAAAGGGATATTTGGTTGCATCTGGTTCACCGATAAACCATTACTTTGTGGAAAGTGTTTTTGATATTTGAAGAAATAATGCAATCCAGAAGTTTCTGGCCCCATGTCGTCTGTACAGAATTGTCATGCATACAATTTCCATTGTACACCAACAGAAAAGATGAAGCACGTTCCAAAATTGACAAAATGTCCCCACAAAGATGGTAATATCCGAAATGTTTGTTCTTGTGGGAACATTTTTGGCCCCTATGAAGAAAATATTATAAAATCACACTAAGTGATGTTTTTTGAAAATGTAATAATGCAGAACGTTTACTATGACGGGTAGGGGATAGAATATACAGTTTGTACATAAAAATCATTATGTCTATGGTTCCCATACAACATGAACATGTGTGTGTGTACTTTACTATATTTTGGGGACAAATTTTTACCCTGAAGTGACCAAAACCTGACAAAATCTTCAAAAAAAACTCCCTTTACTGTGCGTTCACACTACGCAAATAGCGCGTGACATGTATGTGCACATATATGTTGGTTGTCTTTACATTAAAATAATATTTCATATAATCTAGATATGGAATAAATAACATTCAATACAAAATTAACATGTCTCGTATATTGAAATACATGTTTAAGAGATAAAATTTTGCTTTTTGTGCATTAGTCCCACACCAGGCATAATTTATTGAAGCATCTAGATACTTCACCACGTGAGCAAGCAGCAGGCTCCTGATTGGTTAACGCGGCGCGAATTGACACCAAAGTAATTTTTTTTCAACTAGGGCAGCAGACGCGAATTCGCGTCAAACGTGTGAATGCACAAATAACACTAACTAAATCATTCGCGCGTAACACGCCAGACGCTCAATTCGCGCAAATTTTACGCGCGAATGAGGCATACTCGCGTCTACCGCGCTCTTATTCGCGCCGCAGGAATTTTTACGCGCGTAACGCGTCTTTGCATTGACTTAACATTGAAATCACTCGGGCCTGATGCGCTATTCTCATCCGGTGTGAACGCACAATTAGGGATGTCCTCATTTGTAAATCCAACCCGATCTCACGGGAATTCGTACGAATTTTACGAGGTGGTTAATTCGTACGACCTCACTCGTACGAATTAGTACGATTTTGCTAAATCGTACACATTTTACGAATTAGCCAATTCGTATGAATGACCTACCCCTGACCCCGCCCCTAAACATAACCGTCACGTGGGTTTAGACAAATCGTACGAATTCGTACGAGCGAGGTCGTATGAATTAGTACGAATTAGCCACTTTTGAATCACTCGTACGAATTTGTACGAATAGTTAAATCTGTTATAAAAATTAAAGGTTTTTAAAAATGTAAAAATGCAGAATGTTTTGTGTGATGGGTAGGGTTAGTGTAAGTACAGTACAGTATAAAAACCATTGCATCTATGGAATGTGCACATTTTTAGCTAAGTAAACGTGTGTGTGTGTGTGTGTGTGTGTGGGGGGGGGGGCGAGTTGTCCATCTAGATTGCAGATGAACTAACTGGTATGAACATGATGGACGTAGTGAAGACCTGGCAACCCGACTGCTGTGAGACTCAGCAAGTCTCTTTCTCTCACTCATGCACATATGCACATACATCTGTTCCACATTAACACATTAAATGCCTCAAAGGTGTTTGAAAACACTGTGGTGATCAATTTCATCTTGAAATAATCTGTGGTTTCGATTGTGCCAAATTCTAATTCATAGTGCGTACGCATCAGAGAGATTTACTTCAGAAAAGAGTCTCTCAGCATATACAGGTTAGAAAGTCTCGTCGCACCGAATCACACCGTCACAGATGCATCTTCAATATAAACTCATACAGTGTGTGAATGTCCTTACAGATTGCTTCACACATCATAGTTTGACAGGTAGTGTTCCTTAAAGAGTTTGTCACACCATTTGTCAAATGTCAGATTCTAGCATGAGTTATGAAGGCCACCTAAAGCTATGTGACATTCAGTGTGTATGGCCCTTTATGGTTGCTATGGGAAGTAGGAAGAACAATGCAACTGGACGACAGCAATCTGTCATAGGGGTTAACGTAAAGGACCAGAAAGAGGATCCGAAGATTTCACACCCATCATCAGTAATAAGAAACAATGTGTTGTGTCATTTATCAAAATCACATCTGACTGCTCTCTGTCAATTCGTCAGTCCATTCCGCATCCATCAAACTCACGTTCGGTTTCCAAAACGTCTCCACCCTTATGTGTTGCGCTGTCCACAAATAGTTATTGAATTTGACAGAATTTTAGGCACAATGCTCTATCACCTCCCACTGATCTCACATTCATCATTGTCAGCTCTACTAAACGCACACGCTAGTCAATGATGTGATAGTGGAACTCCTACACACGAAGAAAAAAAAAACATTCGGATGAAATGTGACAATTTCACATGTCAAGAGAAATTACAAGACAGATCTCCATGCACTAACAGTGTGTGCGTTTCACGTGATGAATGAGGAGTTGATCCATCAGGGCCCCAGACAGTCCAGACAGGCCCACATGCTGAGACCCACATTCTCCCTGACCACCCTCAGAGAGAATTGACAGGAAATGACCTCAGTAGCAACCCTCTCAATTATGGTCATATCCATTATAACTGGCTTTTATAGCATGGCATCATCACTCCACACAAAACAACAGATGCACTTTAGTCAGACCAGACATGTTGTCAAAACAGACATTTAATCCTTTTTGATAGACTACTAAAGACAATGCTTACTGACAATACAAAACAAGAGCATGCATGTTTTCTGATATGTTCGTTGTTTTGAAAATGGATAAAACATCACACTTGCTGAGCCTAAAACACACAGATAATCTATTGGAACAATCAGTGAGATGGTCAGAAAACAATTGGAAAACCATTAGAGAGGAAATGAGGTCAATACCGTGTTTTTTTACTTTCATAATGATGATGGCAATATGATTATGGTATGTGGTTGTTTTGTAGCTTAATAGTGAGGCCGGATGACAGTATATTCTGTTCAGTCAAGCATGATCGCTCCCATCCGCTAGTATGTGATTAGCGTTTTGCACTTCCCGCCACCCGAATCTCTCACACACCTGTAATTGTTGCCGATTAAGTTTAGGAACTTTGGGGTTGGATTTCTGCATAACCACTTTCCTACCGTTGTCTCTTAAGATTACTGTTCTCACTTTCTTAATAAAGTTTTGAGCAGTGTCTTTGTTCACAAGTGGGCCGCCTCCAGCTCTCCTGCAGGGAACTACCGGGAGTGAACACCGATCGTTTCCTCAATTCTCCAAAAATTCCATTCCCGTCTAATTGAGTCGGGTTCAGAAACCATCACAGGCCATGTAGGATGTGTTTACCCCCAACTCCATCACTTCTTCAAAAATGAGACGTCATGCCAGCCAACAGGCAACTGATCACTTCCATATGCGCTTGTTGTCAGGTTGGACCCAGACGTGCCCCTTTCCATACACACATACACACCACTCCTCATCCCCCTTTCACCACACGCCATTGGAAATAAGAGGAGCTCCCTCTGCACTTCATAGTCTCCTACCTCAGATGAAGGCTGTTTAGGATAGCCCCAACAGTTGAGGGTGAGGTCATTACCGTGGATGTTTTGCTTCAATTATTGGGATTATCAAGTATGTACAGTGGATATTAACCAAAAGAAACTTTATCTGCCACCTCAGCCCCAAGTCTTAATCCAGGACGGTCTTCTAGGCATTTTGTTCCCACGACAAAACACCAATATTCCCTGTGCAAACAAACGGAGAGGCCTTCGCCTGCTTCTGCTCAAGCTCCCCTTGATGGCAAATAATCACCACCATACACCTCACCCTTAATCAAAACACCCCTGCAGACTGACGATGGTAGATACCTGCTTGCTTAGAGGACACCCCACTACTCTCCAGGCTTTGAGAAAAAGGTTAACAGTGAGGGGATTATCAAAGCAGACTGAGAGAATCCCACGTATTGGTTTTAGAGAAACCACGGCACACCCTTCTGGTAATTCCAGCATTTTTTACATTCAGATGAAACAGAGATTGAGGACATGGAAACAAAGATGCATATTCTCCAGGCCACCAAATCCACCTGTAATTATGAACGCTTGTATGAAGAAAATCCCCACCCAACAGTTCATTCTTTTCTAAAGCGTATATGCACAGAACCACCTCTTTGACTTCACTCTTATGCAGCGGACATAAATTTCGAGGGTTATCACTGTCAGATTGTGATTATGAGGAAATCTTGGGAAGCAGCCACCACCACAAGCCTTTCATCTAAAAATTTGACCATGTTGTGCCTGAGTTATATTCTGACTGAGAATAGCAGGGAAAAGACCCTTTTATTTTGAGCTCTTGCGTCAGCAGTCGCAAAGTACCCTGGCATGATTTGTGAAGCTTCGTCTGGAAACAACCAAAGACGTTGCTGGCTCGTAGATTAACTTTAGAGTCTAAAATTATGCTGGAGCACACCCAATGCTACCTTATCAAACCAAGGTTTGGAACTGAGTGTACAAACTGTGTAAAGTCATAAAGTCAACTGTGCTCCAATAAAAACGACTGACCTGGATTATGCCCTCCCAATGAATCATCTCAGCTTTGGTGGAACCTCATATCATGTGGAGACTTCAAATGATGGAGATTGTTCAAATTGGCTCAGAGTATCAGAGGTGAAAGCCAGTCACTTGTTACGGTCCTTAATACCAGACCTTCACCACAGTTCAGTGGTCTGGCAATCGCATCCATATTGAGGAATCAACTCATCTGGACTTACTCTGCATACAGTGATACAACATCTTTGAATCCAGTGGGGGATAAGGTTTCACAGAGCTCATTTGCAAGAGAGGTTCAACTGCCAAGAGAGAAAGTAGTTGAGTGGGACGCTGAAGCCAACAATGATTTTAATAGGAAACATCCGTATATGCCAGCCGTTCACCAACATTACACTAATTGCCCTGTTTTGAAATCATTGTCTTGAGCAATACTGCGATTGGGAAGGTAGAGAAAGAGAGCGCGGAAGCTTGTGCAAAATCACAAATGTGAAGAGAGATGCGTCTCCGAAGCAAGCGGGATGATGTGGGAAAGAAATACGCTGACTGGAGGGGGGCTGAAAGAAGCAGGGGGTAAAAAAGTTAGGGAGAGTTGATGAAATCTTGAAGATAAAGAAAGGCCAAACTTACGTTTGGGTCAGTTGGTGTACCTTAGTGGACGTTCTGTGCAACCCAGTCTGCACTCGCTCAGCCAGGATCCAAGTCCTCTAAATCAGTCGGCAGTTTGGGATCTCACATCATTACCATTTTGAACAGCCTATAAAAGAATTTGAAATGGATGTCTTGAGAATAATAAAGAGCAAAGGGAAACAAATGCCATCAAGGAAAAAAAGCTGTGAAAGAGTCCAACATACTGTATAAAAAGCCTTTTTGCATGAAGATGTGAAAAAGATGTGAAGACTAGGTTGGAAAGAGACTTGTGAGGTTGAGTCGTCAACCAAAGAACCAAAGACAAGGTTTAGACACCAAAAGCCATGTCAGATGAGGTCATTCTCCAGTGTCCTCTCACCTTGTGAAGTTTCCTGGTCCAGAAAGGGCGTATTGACGTCCTGTAGTGCTGAAGCCGGATCTGGGGCTCTGTTATCCATGACTCCAACCAGAGTCCTCACTTTTCCCCAGGTGTGTGGCAGAAGAACTGAGGGTTTTGGGCTCGTCATATGGTTCTTATCCTTCTATTTGCCATTAGCATTGGACTGCAGCCCTGACACTTACTCTCTGATCTGCAGTTGATCCGGCTCCAAAGGCCGTAGGGGCTTAAGAGCAGAATATGGGCTCTGCCTGGTAATAAGTTTGATGGTGTGGGGGGTCCACTATAACAGTTCTTCCTTACCTGCAAGCTCCTCATAATAAAGGTGCAAATGAGGAAAAGTTGCAGATCACCATGCAAAAATCCATGGCATATGGAAGAATGCACTGTTTTCCCTTGATCAGCTGATTTCTCTGAAATAACATCTTTCCAGATGATAACCTTTTGTTCACAGGGAAAGAAATAACCATATATAACCATTAACCTCTTAAAGGGTTAGTTCACACAAAAATGAAAATTAAGTCATTAATTACTCACCCCCATGCTGTATCAACCCCGTAAGACCTTCGTTCGTCTTCGGAACACAAATGAAGATATTTTGTGATATTTTTAACGAAACTTGACGGCCCAGAAAGTCAATGAAGAAAATGTTAAAATATTCCATGTGACTGCAGTGGCTCAAGTATAAGTTTATCAAGCGACGAGAATACTTTTTGTGCGAAAAAAACAAACAAAAATAACGACTTTATTCGACTATTCCTTTTCTTCCTTGTAGGCCTGAGACGAGAGTTCGAGAGATTTCCACGACGCATGCGCGAGAATTGCGATCTGCTTCAACTACTTCAGTTCAGTTCTCGCGTGTCGTGGAAATCTATAAGTATATAAGTATAAGTTCAAGTATAAGTTTATCAAGCGACGAGAATACTTTTTGTGCAAAAAAACAAACAAAAATAACGACTTTATTCGACTATTCATTTTCTTCCTTGCAGGCCTGAGACGAGAGCTGAAGAGATTTCCACGATGCATGCGCGAGAATTGCGATCTCCTTCAACTACTTCAGTTCTCACGCATTCGTCGTGGAAATCTATAAGTAAAAGTTTCTAAGTATATAAGTATAAGTATATAAGTATAAGTTCAAGTATAAGTTTATCAAGCGACGCAAATACTTTTTGTGTCAAAAAACAAACAAACAAAAATAACGACTTTATTCGAATATTCCTTTTCTTCCTTGTAGGCCTGAGACGAGAGTTCGAGAGATTTCCATGACGCATGCGCGAGAACTGAACTGAAGTAGTTGAAGGAGATCGCAATTCTCATGCATGCGTCATGGAAATCAATAAAGATAAGTTTATAAGTATATAAGTATAAGTATATAAGTATAAGTTCAAGTATAAGTTTATCAAGCGACGCAAATACTTTTTGTGTGAAAAAACAAACAAAAATAACGACTTTATTCGGCTATTCCTTTTCTTCCTTTGTAGGCCTGAGACGAGAGTTCAAGAGATTTCCACGACGCATGCGCGAGAATTGCGATCTCCTTCAACTACTTCAGTTCAGTTCTCGCGCATGCGTCATGGAAATCTATAAGTATAAGTTTATAAGTATATAAGTATAAGTTCAAGTATAAGTTTATCAAGCGATGCAAATACTTTTTGTGTCAAAAAACAAACAAAAATAACGACTTTATTCGACTATTCCTTTTCTTCCTTGTAGGCCTGAGACGAGAGTTCAAGAGATTTCCATGACGCATGTGCGAGAATTGCGATCTCCTTCAACTACTTCGGTTCAGTTCTCATGCATGCGTCATGGAAATCTATAAGTATAAGTTCATAAGTACATAAGTATATAAGTATAAGTTCATGTATAAGTTTATCAAGCGACGAGAATACTTTTTTGTGAAAAAACAAACAAAAATAACGACTTTATTCGGCAATTCCTTTTTTTCCTTGTAGGCCTGAGACGAGAGTTCAAGAGATTTCCATGACGCATGTGCGAGAATTGCGATCTCCTTCAACTACTTCAGTTCAGTTCTCGCGTGTCGTGGAAATCTATAAGTATAAGTTCATAAGTATATAAGTATAAGTATAAGTTCATTTATAAGTTTATCAAGCGACGAGAATACTTTTTTGTGAAAAAACAAACAAAAATAACGACTTTATTCGGCTATTCCTTTTTTTCCTTGTAGGCCTGAGACGAGAGTTCAAGAGATTTCCATGACGCATGTGCGAGAATTGCGATCTCCTTCAACTACTTCAGTTCAGTTCTCGCGCATGCGTCATGGAAATCTATAAGTATAAGTTCATAAGTATATAAGTATAAATTCAAGTATAAGTTTATCAAGCGACGCGTATACGTTTGTGTGAAAAAAAACACAAAAATAACGACTTTATTCGACAATTCCTTTTCTTCCTTGTAGGCCTGAGACGAGAGTTCAAGAGATTTCCACGATGCATGCGCGAGAATTGCGATCTCCTTCAACTACTTCAGTTCAGTTCTTGCGCATGCATCATGGCTCTTGAACTCTCGTCTTAGGCCTACAAGGAAGAAAAGGAACAGTCGAATAAAGTCGTTATTTTTGTTTGTTTTTTCGCACAAAAAGTATTTGCGTCACTTGATAAACTTATACTCCATCTCTCAAATTTAATCAAAAATATCTACATTTGGGGTTCCGAAGATGAACGAAGGTCTTACGGGGTTGGTACAGAGTAATTAATGACTTAAATTTCATTTTTGGGTGACCTACCCCGTTAAACTAATTACAATTATTCGATCAGGGGTGTGTTTCCCGTAAAACAATGTAACCCACTGCTTAACTACCATAAGATGCATGTGTTGAAGAAATCAACTAGCTAGTCACGACTGTTTCCCGAAACCATACTGTCGCAAATTTGTCGTTCAACCACGTTGGTTATTGAGGTCACGCTTTTGGAAACAGACTCGTTGAACAATGCTGATAACAACGGATAGTTGGCGGACGATGCTTTCGGGAAACACACCCCTGATCACTTCTGTGAATCGGTTGAAATCAGTAAAATGCATAATTACAAGTGCACAAAGAGGACTGAGCAACACTTGGTGAAAAGAAAGTAAATGTGAATTACCTCAAACGTCTGAATATCAGAATGGTACTTGGTGTGTTCAGGGTTAAAGGGCAGTTCCCACAGGGCTGGGGCTGATAAAGCCATCTGACAGCATCTTGGATGAGGGAAGTACATCTGCTTCACATTTCCACCATGTCAGAACCCATACTATCTTTGCTTTGGCTTGTTTGCAACTCATTGGCTCAATCATATTTCTATTGTTGTAATGACATTTAATGGCATGTAACTACATCTGTACTAATGCTTTGACTTTATACTAGTGTCATCAGTTCTTCTACTGAGACCACCATTCATGTGAAGCTAATAAAGCAGCATGAATATGATACACTTGAGGTTTACCATCTAAAATACAGATAATTATGCTAAGGTCTGAACACCCCGCATGCCTTTCAGGATGATTCATCATTCACTTACTATTGCGAGAATACTTTTTTGGCTCCCCTCTTGTGCTGAATGTTAAAAAGGTACTTGACAGTAGTGGATGTATTGACAAACAAACCAGTAGTACCACTGTGTTTTGCTACTTTCTCAGGCCCTCTATGTGCCAGGCTGTTCTGTACGTAATTGCTAAAATAGAATTGACTGCCCCTTGCTGCTGTTGTGCGTCAGACTGCCTCTGCAACCTCAATGGTTTTGGACGCTGTTGGCTGAGCCCATATGGAGCCACTTCACACAAATTTTAGCCCAAGCCAGATCTATGCTCAAAAGACACAGCACCGCCCCAGCCACAGACATGTAACTGAGTTGGCGTCCTAGTAATGGTCTGCTGGCTACCGTCACAACGTTGCCAAGAAGTCATTGTAAAGCACTACAACTCAGACCATGTTTAGGACCCTTTATTAATTATTTCCAAACTCTTGGGAAATTTCCTGTTGTGGTGATAGCAATTGAAGCAACAGAGAAGCTTTCTGAAACGTTAACTATTGCAGTTTCTCACTTCAGTCAAATTTGTGAATGTGCAAAGTCACATCTTAAAAATAGAACATGATGTCATTGCACTTTACCAAACAACTCCAAGGCACTCCCTAAAGTGTAATATACTTCGATCTTGTTTGCCTTAAGAGGAAATGATTTTGTGAAAATTATTAACAGGCATTTTTGCATAAACACGTTAATTTGGAACAAATTTGTATGCAGACTCTGATAAGCACAAGTATGAAACCTGGTATTCCACTCCACTGCATAGTAAACAAATTCCTACTTCCTGGTGAACTGAGCTTCTGAAATGGGTAACATGGCCCACAAAAATGAAAATGCTGTCATTAATTACTCACCCTCATGTTGTTCCAAACCTGTACGAGTTTCTTTCTTCTGTTGAACACAAAAGACGGACTGATTTCATGAAGTGGCGTATGTACGGCACGCCAATTCGTATTTCCATTTTTGGCGTGCAATATTACACAGTCTCATCCCAAGAAGTCATATAACTGACGTCTTGGGACGTCTTTTGACCATACGTCAACATCCGCCTTTTTAGGGTACCCTAAAACGTCGGTTACATGACAATACATCTGACGATACATCTACGTCATACAACTGACGCTTTACCTTTAACGTTGGTTAGGTTTAGGGGTAGGTTTAGGTCTGGGGTAGGGTTAGGATCCGATAACGTCATCTAACCGACGTTTAAAGGTACCCTAAAAAGGCGGATGTAGACGTATGGTCAAAAGACGTCCCAAGACGTCAGTTATATGACGTCTTGGGATGAGACTGCGCTGCATAATCACTTTTCTTTGTGTTTATGAACGCCGTTGAGTTAACGTTAAAAAAAAAACCCCTCCCTAAACCGACCCGTCACTAGGGCTAATAGCATTTATGAGTCTTCCCCTACCATCCTAGGAAAAAACAATATCGCTCCCCAGATGTAGATCTACATTTTGCTGTGTTTCGCCCGAACATTTAACGGCGTGTACATACACGTGGAATCACTCGGACATTTAACGGCGTAGACATACGTGCATAAACTCGGACAGCTCAAAATGCGTATAGATAACACGCCACTTGACTTGAAAGTGGCGTGTATGTTTACGCAAAAGTCATGATGTCATTTTGCAAAAGAAGATATTTTGGAAACACTTTAGAATACGGTTCCTTTATTAATGAAGAACTAATGAGTAACACAATATTAACAATCTAGTAACTATTATTAACTAACAAGAAACTCTGATTAACGAACTAGTAAGTAACAATTCCAATGATCTTCACTTTATAATACGGATCCAAATAATTAGTAATTCCCACAGAACTATCTAGTAACACTTTCATCTGTGACCTATTACTTACTAATTATTTGGATTCGTATTATAAAGTGAAGATCATTGGAACTAACTAGTAATGACTCAAGTGTTACTACATGATCTAGTTGTGATTTGTGCAAACGTTTGAGATTGTTGGTGAACTTTAGTATACTTTTAGAAAATGTCTTTAGTAACACTTGAGTAATTACTAGTTAGTTCCAATGATCTTCACTTTATATTACGAATCCAAATAATTAGTATTTCCCACAGAAGTATCTAGTAACACTTTCATCTGTGAGCTATTAGTTATTAATTCGTTAATAAGAGTTTCTTTTAGTTAATAGTAGTTACTACATTGTTAATAAACTTTTTCAGTAGTTCTCTGGGAAGTATTAAAAAAAATAGTAGTTATTGATTACTTAATAGTGAACTACCACTTTCGTCTGTGCGCTATTACTTACTAGTTCGTTAATCAGAGTTTCTTGTTAGTTAATAATAGTTACTAGATTGTTAACCTGTTAACTGTCACCTCCCCTTTTTTGAATAGACATGAAATTGCACATTTCGAACTTAAATGGTTGTAATTCAAGAATGCTTTGGAATATAGACATATGATTGGTCTTGTTTTAAAGAAGACATTTGGCAGATTTTTGTAGAAGTGAAATAAATTAAGAAAGTGAAACAGAAAAAAAGTTATAGAAGTTTGAGTTTATGGAAATGTACAATGTAAAAATATTAATTATTCATATTTTACATAAAATATATATTTTCAAAACCTGGGCTACTCTAAAATGTCAGAAAGATCAAAGCCAAAAATATGAACAAGTTGTGTTTCAAATTTTAGGTTGATATCTCAAAAAATGAGCTTTCAGTAAGATTTTGTTTGAGCGCAGTACCAAACTTTTTCACTAGGGCACAATCAGACTCCATTACTGCCCATATAAGGGCGTCTGCATTTCCATTCGTGTTTTGAGTGATATGAACTATTATTTTCACAATTTTCATACAATTTCTGAAGTAGAGATCCTATTCAGAAGTAGCATGGGAAGTTTGGCAGATTTGGATATGAATTGAACCTCTAAGAAACACATACAAAGAACACGCATGCAAGTCATAGCTAGCTGCCACGTCACAAATGGTGAATTTATTATTTTTTTCTTGATATTTCAAAGTTTTCAGACCTTTTTTTTCCAAAATAATTGAATGGATTCTATCTTTTGAACTTTTGGCATGAAAACAAACTGAGGTATCTACCATTTTTTATGATTTTTCATGTTTACTGCTATTTTAAAATAAAGGTCTGAACACGCCTTATGAGTATGAAAATATTCTTGTTTTATATTGATAAATTATGGCTCCTCTGTAATATATTTTGAAAATCAGTCACCAAATATGGAAACTAGAGATTGTAAGCTTTCAAATGATATATAGTTTGTCAATATTATTTAAAGTATTTACTAAGATATTATTGTTTTAAATATATAGTGGCAAACGTCCCACCTGTGGGACGGTGACAGTTATATTGTGTTACTCATTAGTTCTTGTGTAGTTATTCATTAACGAAGGAACCGTATTCTAAAGTGTTACCGATATTTTAAAGAGTGTTGACAAATCAAACAGTTGACAGTAGCCATTGACGTCCATAGTAGAGGAAAAAAATACAATGGGAGTCAGTGGCTAAATATCCTCAACAGAATAATTTTCAATTGTGGATGGACTATCCCTTTAAGCCCTGCCTGTACAAATAATCAATATTTGTCAATAACTTTTTCCGTCCTCCGTGTTTACGGCTCTAGTATGTAGCAGTGCGGTGTATGGCAAGGCTCTTGGCTGAATCCAACGTCTTGGCCACTGTCTCTACTTTTATAGGCTGATTAAGTCATGCTTTTGTTTCCAGGGTCACCAAGACATTTCCCATAATCCCAACACGAGGCTTAGCTAACGAGGTAACGACGGAAACACTCTGACGCGCGCGCGTCCAGACTGAGCATGGGTCCGTTGTGCAAGAATCAGGCAAATTCGGGATGTGCTCTCGCCACTTTGGTCTCTTAAGGACGCTTGTGTGTCCACTCAAGTGGAGAACATCGTAAAACATGGCTAAAGTGGTGTACGAACACCAATAGCTAATGTTCTCCACCCTAAAAACGGGTTCCATATTTTAGCAAAACATCTAATTTCATGGGTGGGTGGGAGGGAGGGAAGGGGGTGTGTGAGTGTGCGCACATGGCAGTTTAGATGCATTAGCTGTCATATTTTCCTCTCTTGGAGAAAACAACACTGTTTGTGCGACGAGGCAGGAGCAAAGTGTACCTTTTCTTCAGGAGTCTTTGTGGAGTGACGCTCCACAAACCACAGAGTTGTCATCACTTCCTGGCACTTCACCTAGAGCTCTTCCAAGCCCACTTTCCCAACACGCCTTGTCCAATGCTTGCCACTGCCCTTGATTGAATGCAAAAACCATTATGGCCAGGGTTTGGCAGAAAGGGTTTCGAATAGGGAGTCTTGGGAAATGGCAAATCAAATCAGCTTGGCAGCTACTACTCTGCCACTTCCCATACAGTGAGCATTCGCCCCCTCACCCAACACATGCCCAGTCAAAACAGTGAACTCAAAGCTTGGCGTAGGTGCCCGTGGGTACGGGACTCCCTTAGAAGTGTCAGGCTCGTCCGCTGGGCTCAAGCTGCAGAGCTGAAGCCCGGAGTACGGCCAGGGCCCGGCCCTCTCTTTCCACTGCCACCACTCAACGCTGAGGATGTTAAAAACAAGTTGATCGCTGGAGAAAACAAACTGCACAGAGACGCATTGTTCACGGACATGAAGGAAAGGTCTGGGAAATAGGAGCTGTCTCCATTGAGGTTCCACTGTCAGCGCACATGATGCAAGCAGGCCAGATTCCACAGCATTGATAACATCGTTGATTAAGAGCACTAGGCGGACCTGAGGAAAAACAAGCCGTTCTTATACTAACTAGGCAGCTCTCCTATTATTTGTTCAAGCTGATGATGCGCTTTCGGCAACAAAACACTTCATTCAACACATCCTTTGTTTAAACCATGCTGGTTCGACAAATTTTAGATAACATGAGAATCTTTTCCGTTTTTTTTTTTTTTTATAAATCAAGTGAAACAAGTGGTGTCATTGCTTAGTATGTGCATGTAAATCCTTGAAAACACTGTAGGGGTTCAAATTTGGGGGGATTTTATATATATATATATATATATATATATACAGTGTTGGGTAAGTTACTCTAAAAAAGTAATTAATTAGTAGTTACTAATTACCTCTTCAGCAGTGTAATTAGATTACTGTACTAATTACTCTCTCTAAAAAGTATTTAATTACTTTTAATTACTAATTACTTTCAAAATCCCATATCAGTCTCAACCAGCTGAATAATACAAGGATAGACAAGAATCTGTTTTAATTCTTTCGAATAAATACTATAAAATTGCATGAATTATTCTTAAACTGACCAAGGTGGAGAAGGTTACATTATAAAAACATACTATAAAAACATACTTTTTAACATCAGACAGTACATTTTGATGTTAAACCCACTATTGTTTTATGTTTTATTTCAAGGGAAAAGTAATTAAATTACAGTAACTAATTAGTAAATAGTTACACCCAACACTGTATATATATATATATACGCATTCCCATTTGCTCTACTTTTAATGCCTATAGTCAACCTACATTCTTAGAAGAAAAGGTTCTATATAGAACCTTAATAGGTTCTAAAACGCTACGTATTTGGAACCCCTAAAATTTTCTATATCAAAATTCAAGATATGGGGGTTAGAAAATGTATATATATATTTTTATATAATTTTATGTAGTTAATCAATATACCACGAAGAGTGCCATTTCAGATTTTCTCCTCAAAAAATCAGCATGATTAAAATGTGATACTAGGTTTAATAAACAATAATTTAATTACAACTAAATATTGCAGAATATACCCCCCTCCCCTTTTTTTCCCTTGTTTAATTCTATTTTGTCAATTATTGTTCTCCGTTGTTTCATGTTCTATGTGTGTTACGCACTCTGTATATGTATATCTTTCTATATCTGTAAAATATTCATTGTATACACGTTTTGTTTGTTACACTCTGGATTTTGTATTATGTGCAATAAAAAATAAATAAATAAATAAATATTGCAGAATAATGTAATATATGAATGAATAATAGCCTTAAAAGAACCTTTGTGCCAAACGGGTTCTTTCTTGTCATTATAGAACCTTTTTTTAGCATAAAATGTCCTTTGGAGTTGAGTAAAGAACCCTTTGCTACATATATAGAACCCTTATTTCTAAGAGTCTGCGCTGATTAAAGTTGAACAATCCCTAAATTTGCTGCCAGCCATAACTTGCAGGCCAAAGACAAATTACTATAGTTTGCTGGGAACAAGCATTAGTTCTACTTCAAATTAGCTCTTTAATATAATATGTTCAGTACATCATATATATGATTTTTATAGGGAATCATCTCTCGAATGCAATTTCGTCTCATGGTAGTCCATCAAGATGATAGATACATGTTACACACCCAAACATTCATATTCAACCGCATATACATTACATATAACGTAAGGCGAATTTGTGGTGAGCTGTATCACATGTAACTCTGACGCTGGTGGCTTCATTCGCCATAATAAGCTTCTCTTATACATTTTTTTCCCCTCTTACTCTATTATTACCAAATCATGCCAATTATTCCCCTCCCAAAAATGACAACCATTGTGACCACTACTGCGCAAATCCCAAGCAAATTATTTATACCACTTGTTTAATTTGGTTTGATCTCCAGTTTTGACATTTCATAAAACCATTGGTTTGCATATGGATTTTCACAGAGGTCTTGTGGAAATCCCCCATTCTGTCGGTCAGACTGTGTGTATAAATGATTGAGTAGCATGGCGGCCAATGGGAAACTCAAAAGTAGATATGTGCAAGTGTGGGTGGATGGCAGTGCAGATGGATACATTTTGCAATGTCTCTCTTTTTGGCACAAAATGTACTGCCAGACTGAATCTTAGTCCTACACTCTTTCACACCTGCATATACTGGAAACAAAAAGCCTGACATCACTGCAACGGAGAATAAGAAACATCCGTGTTTCAAGGCTACCTAATCTCATTACGGACACTATCACTGTAAACACTCCGACATCTGCAGCTTACCTGGCCAGTTTAAAAGAAAATGTGCAGCTAAATGTGTTTATTTATTTATATATTTATTTAGGAATTATTTTTTTAAATAAGTAAATATACAAATATATATATATATATATATATATATATATATATATATATATATATATATATATATATATATGTGAAATGACAGGATGGAATTAAATTAAAATGAAATGATGAAATGAAATGACAAAAATATACAGTATATACAATAAAAATAAAATAAAACAAAAAACTAGTAAAGTAAAAAAAGATTAAAATAAAAAGAATAATAATAAAAAATAAATACAATTATAAAATAAAAAATTATAAAAAGTCAAATAATATATATATATATATATATATATATATATATATATATAAGATATATTAAAATAATAATAATAAAAAATAAATACAATTTTAAAATAAAAAAATGACAAAAACTAAAATAAAATATAAAACAAAATAAAATAAAATATCAAGGGATTAAGCTTATGTGAATTATGCATGGATTTTTTTTATGGAAGTAAATTAAAATAAAATTAAATGAAATTAAATGAATGAAATATATATAATTAAAACAAAATAAAACAAAAATTAGTAAAGTAAAAAAAAATGATTAAAATAAAAAATATATTTATAAAATAAAATCATAAAATAACATTGATTAAAACTAAAATAAAATGATTGAATTACCTGAGTCTTACTGTCTCACAAAAGTGTTCGGCAGCAGCCCCTCTAAGTTTATTATAACCTCGCTAATGAGAAATATCATATCGCTTTTAAGATGATAAACTATTTCACTGATAAATAATCAAAGCAGTACTTAACACATGTGTGTGTCCATATTTTACGTGTGAGTGTTTGATCGGAATAACGGCAAATCATTTCCATGTTTTATTATGTACGGAAAGCACATACTCGCTTGTGCTTTCCGTACATAATAAAACATGAAAATGATTTGTCGTTTTCATCCTACTGTTTACTATATTTATTTAGCTGGTCTGTGTCGTGGTGGGTTTTGGTTCTTTTGTTGTATAGGCAGTAAAAACCTTTGACATAACTTGTATACACTGTTATATCACTGAAATTATTTGTATACACCTTATAGCGTTCCTCAACCAATCAGATTCAAGCATTCAACAGCCCAGTAGTATAAAATAAGATAAGAATCATTGAAAAGCTCATGTGCTATTGATGTTTTTACATTATCGTCTAAGTTTGCATCTCGTGTACATGTGAAACAGTGGGGGATTATATGCTGTGGTTGTGATTGGCAAGTATAGGGCCTGAGCTGTTTTTCAGTTTCAGTCCATCCCTTCTGCCAAACCAAGCAGCACCGAATAAGTCAAATGTGACGCAACAGCCAAAGAGATCAGTCTGCATGGGTACATAGTAGACGACAACCATACAATATCAAAGAACTCGTCACACAGACAACCACACTCAACTTGGATTGCTATAAAGACTTGACACCTAGAATTAAAGGAGTAGTTCACTTAAAAAAAAAAAAAAAAAAAAAAAAAAAAAAAAAAAAACTTTAGCTGATAATTTACTCACCCCCATGTCATCCAAGATTTCTTCAGTCGAAAAGAAATTAAGGTTTTTGATGAAAACCTTCCAGGATTTTTCTCCATATAATGGACTTCAATGGGATCCAAACGGTTCAAGGTCCAAATGAGAGTTTCAGTGCAAACTGTTCAAAGGGCTTTAAACGACACCAAACGATGAATAAGGGTCTTATCAAGCAAAACGATCTCTCATTTAAAAAAATAAATAAAAAGGTTTAAGTTTTATAAGCTCAAATTCTCGCCCTGCTCTGTTCTATGGTTCTGTTCGTGACTCTCCTGTTCGAACTCATTCATCAAAATGAACAAATCTTTTTCCAAGTCATGACTCCAAGGGTCCTAGATAAGACCCTTATTTATCGTCTCGAATGGTTTAAAGCCCTTTGAACAGTTTGTAGTTTGCACTGAAACTCTCATTTGGACCTTGAACCGTTTGGTCCCCATTGAAGTCCATTATATATATGTTTTCATCAAAAACCTTCATTTCTTTTCGACTGAAGAAAGAAAGACGTGGACATCTTGGAAGACATGGGGGTGAGTAAATTATCAGCAAAAGTTTAAAAAAAAAAAAGCGAACTACTCCTTTAACATGCGTTTTCAATAATCAGATCACACTTGACCACATTCATGCAAATGTGTTTCATTGTCTACATAAGTGATAACAGACCTTGCACTTCAAATAATCATTTTCCGCTACGGTTACTATGATGGGCTGTAAATTTCCCAACATCGCTCGATTCACTGAGCATGGATTACCCGACTGGAATACACTCTCCTTAAATCCTCACTGGCGTCTCTCTCTCTGGTCTGCATTCGCAGGGGAGCTTTAACATGTCTACATCCCCCTTTCACTTCTAATCTGCATTTCCGTGGAAAATGCCTTATTTTTTCGGACAATTTCAAAATGACAGAAAACGTGTTTTAAAACTTGATAAATGACGGAAATGTTCGTTTAACGCGACCTCTGGAGTGCTGTTTTCCATTTTGCGTGTTGGAAGCGCATGATGTAAAGGAGGCCGCTGAGACGAGTATGGGTTTGGAGATTTTGACTACCAGGCTTTTATTGTTGTATTTATACACACACGGTGTTGCCAAGAGGTTCCTTCAGTGCTGTCAATAAACAAACTCAATTGTAACTGATTATGAACTTAAGCGCTCCACTTCTTCATAGTGTCTTTTTTCCCCTCTCTCTGTTGCTTTTCTCTTGGACGAAGACGAGGGACAGAAGGCAGATGGAAAAGTGCCCCATTTTAAAGTGTATTCTCAAATTGGTTTTCTTGGACAGTGCTTCCCAGCGCATGTGTGAACATTAAACATCAGTGGCAGGCCGGCTCGGATCCACTGGCACTGCTCGTCACTCCCAGCGCTGGCAGGCCTGAGCGTCCCAATCAAGACGCGGTTCTTTCGGTTAACCCAACGTTCCCTGGTTCTCATCGGACACACTGCCAATCTCCCGTGCCATTGCATAAGCTTCCCAATGCTCTGACGCAGACATGAACGCTAAATATGCGCTACATCCCATGCGCTGAACTGTGGCAGTCTGGCGTTTTTCCTCTTTGTCGCCATCTCTGTTCGAAATCTGCAATTGCAGTCATTCGCGGAATTATCAACTTTACATGAGTTGTGCTTCGTCACCTTCGACACGGCACAGCGCGGATGAACACAGTGTTTGAGGAGGGTGTGTGTCTGTCAGAATCACACATTATTCTTTTTGGAAGTATTCACCGGAAAATGTCATCTGAACTAGTAAGAAACATTCGCTTTTGTTCTGGTTCTGACATCGCGCTGATTAAATCCATCAATCATATCCCGCCGCAAAGCCGTGAAAATTATACTTTTTTCTCAAATTGTTAATGTTAAGAACGTCAGCACTGTGTGACTACATGTAATGTCCTTCCGCTATCAACCTTGTTTCTGCGTGCTGGTGGTCGTCGCTGGAGATTGTTGTCCGAACCTTTCTGGATCCGCCATCAAATTAGTACGTTTAATTATGTCAAATGCTGTGAGAAAAGGCTTTAAAGGAGTAGTTCACTTTTGAAAAAAAAACTTTTGCTGATAATTTATTCACCCCCATGTCATCCAATATGTCAATGTCTTTTTTTCTTCAGTCGAAGAGAAATTAAGGTTTTTGATGAAAACATTCCAGGATTTTTCTCCATATAATGGACTTCAATGGGGTCCAAACGGTTCAAGGTCCAAAAGACACTTTCAGTACAAACTGCAAACTGTTCAAAGGGCTTTAAAAGATTCCAGACGATGAATAAGGGTCTTATCAAGCGAAACGATCGCTCATTTAAAAAAATAAATAACAAAGTTGAAGTTTTATAAGCTCAAATGCTCGCCTTGCTCTGTTCTGTGGTGCGAGTTTGTGACTCTCCTGTTGGAACTCGTTCATCAAAATGAACAAATCTTTTCCTGAGTCAACTCATTCATTTCGTTCGTTGAATGAAGCAAATGACACGAAAAAAAGATTTGTTCATTTTGATAAACGAGTTCGAACAGGAGAGTCACGAACGCGCATCACAGAACAGAGCAAGGCGAGCATTTGAGCTTATAAAACTTCAACTTTGTTATTTATTTATTAAATGGCAGCTCGTTTCGCTTGATAAGACCCTTATTCATCGTCTGGAATCATTTAAAGCCCTTTGAACAGTTTGTAATTTGCACTGAAACTGTCTTTTGGACCTTGAACCGTTTGGACCCCATTGAAGTCCATTATATGGAGAAAAATGCTGGAATGTTTTCATCAAAAACCTTAATTTCTTTTCGACTGAAGAAAGAAAGACATGGACATCTTGGATGACATGGGGGCGAGTAAATATCAGCAAAAAGTTTTTTTGAAAGTGAACTACTCTAAATCTCCACCTCCAACATCCTTACACACAATACAGCTTAAACTAGTCAAGACTCTTTTTTATGTGTACAAATGTGTGTGTACAGATGTGTGTGCAGATGTGACGTACATGCTCGAATCTCCCGCTGAAATCCACCAGTTTCACTGGAGTTAAAAAACATTATCACAAGATAACCGCTTTTGATCGAACTACGGCAAGCAGAGAGTTGTGAACACTGGCTGTTAATGTATTTTCTCAAATATGTATTTTGGATCATTTTTAACCCGCAAAAAAGCTACGGACTGCAGCTTTAAGCAAATAAGTTTGGGTGAAGACTTATAAGAGAAACATACATAAAATAATTACCAAAATTCTGTATCTGGACACCTACGGTTAAACGAACCCTCCAAAACATTAACCTCTCTTCAAGACAGCCATGACATATAAATCAACAAACAATTTGAAAAAAAAAAAAAAAAAAAAAAAATCTCACGGCAATTCATACGTAGTTTACGAGGTGGCTAATTCATACGAATTTATATGATTACACTCGTACGAATTTTTACAATTTTTGCTAAATCGTACATATTTCACGAGTTGCCCGATTTGAATGAATTTGTACGAATGACCCCTGACCCCGCACATTTGGGGTTTAGACAAATCGTACGAATTAGCTAACTCGTACGAATTCGTACAAACTGGTCATGAGATAGCGTTGGAAAAACCTCCAAATCCTGTCATTATTTACTTTGTGTCCCTCCAAACCATTTTCTCTCCAGCTTGCATGGATTTCACACAAACTTAAAAATCATTTAATTTTTTTTTAATTATTTATTATATCTATTTGTGTTCTATTGAAGAAAGCAAGTCATATGGGTTCAGAAACACACAACTTTCTTTTTTTTTTTTTTTTGGGTAACTGTCTCTTTAAAGCTACAGATTTTTAATCGAAGATGCTAATCAGTCCCGATAAAGAGAGAAGGACAGGGAAACAGGGAGGATAAGGAGTGCTATAATGAGAAGAGAACGGATAAAGCCATAGAAGCCTGCGGTGCAGTCGGGGTTAAAAGAGTTAGAAAAACAGCGCGGCCCGGACTCTGTGTGAACCGACTCTAGGTGAGTGTCCTTATTAAAGCCTGGTGAGTGTCTGTAGAGAGATTCTGATGCTCGTCAGGAAAAAAAAAAAAAACACACAAGTGAGAATGCAATTACAGCAGGAATTTTTCATTTTTTTGCTGTCTGGGATGCAGGATTCTGCTGTGGAGGATGATATTAGCCAACAGTGCTTGTGCTGCCATAACACACAGAAAAATCTCAATAGCTATTTTAATGTAAATTTTCGGATATACCGGTATATACAGTGGTATGAATAAGTTTTGGCACCCATGCTAAAGTTGCCTAAAAAGAGGAATAAAAAAATCATCTTTTGGATATTGATCTTAATGCCTTAATTAGAAAAATGAGGAAAACTCCAACCTTTAAGGACACAAATTTTCTTTGTGAATGAATAATGTATTATAAATAAATAAATGTTTTTCCTTAAAATACGGGGTGCATAAGTCAGGGCACCCCTATGTTAAATTCTAAGGAGGCGTATTGCATTCACTTGAAGAAAAAAAATCTACTCTGTTTTTCTGAATTAACGAGTTAATTTTTCATGAGAAAAAAAAATTTGCTCTGTTTTTCTGAATTAATGGGTTAATTTTTCATAATTTTTGTAATTATTATTACAACTAAATTGTCGGAAAACTAAATAATTGTATGGTGATTTGCTTCAAGTGTAACCCGACATCAGACATTAAGGCCCGGCCGAAGTACTTTTTTTTTCACACAGTGACGCGACCAATTAATCACTACTTTAATGCCGCGTTCACACCAGACGCGAATAGCACATCAAATTCGCACCTACCGCGTCTAGTTGCGTGAACACTTTGAATCTATTCGTGCGTCAAGAGTGAAATTGACGCACGAAAAAAAACTAAAGTTTAGACTGGCTGCAGGACAACTCAACTTTCACGCACTTTCACAAAACTTTTTTAATGTTTTATATCAAGAATTTGCTTAAGTATAATTTCCGGGACAATTAAGACCGGTTTCGTGATTTTCCGATTTTTTTTTTTTTTTTCGGGACGTCTGGTCACCCTTGTCTTGACACATCATACAGAGCCATACACTGAAATTCATGATTTATCACAACATTTGATAATCACAACATCATAACGATGATAAATCACAACATTTTTTCTTTTGTCAAATCAACTTAAATAATTTATGCAGTTCAGATAACATAATATTTTGAGTTTCGGATGATTAAATCAATCTCCTTCATTGTATTAACTCAATTTTTCCATTTCCATGAACTTAAGGTAATTTTACCTTAATTTAAAAATAATTAAATTTTAATTTAAATTTTAAGGTAACCAGGTTACTTAATTTATTAAGTTAAACCAACAATATTTTTTATAGGGCTGTGCAAAAATTAATTGCGATTAATCGCATCCAAAATAAAAGTCTGTGTTTACATAATATATTTGTGTGTGCTGGATATAATTATTTTGTATATATAATACAAATTTTGTATATATATTTTGTATATATACCTATGCATGCATGTATACATTTAAGAATTATTTGAGCTTAAATTCTGTATTTACATATAAATACATAATCTATATTATATAAATATAAGTATTTTATATATGAATAACACATTTTCTTAAATATATACATGCATGTGTGTGTATTTATATATACAAAATAATTATATACAGCACTCACAAACATATTATGTAAACACAGACTTTTATTTTGGATGCAATTAATCGATATGCCTCTGACAACAACACCATAAAAACCTTTTTCCTGATCAGAAGACATTGAGTCAATGCATTTGTCATTGGACACCAGCACGCTGCTGATTCTCACAATGCAGAACATTGAAAATACTTTTAAATGCACTTTACAGCATCCATCTAGCATAATTAGCATTGGCATTTTTTACTTCCAGAGGGATCCAAGCAGTCGACGAGGACACTACAGCGGGACGGGAGATGACTGGCCGAACCTCACATGGTGTTTTGGTTCCAGCAAACGTGTCTGTCCCATGGAAACCCTCAGATGAGGAGCCATTGGGCCGAGCTCCAACCATGGCTGAACCACAGCTCCCACTTTTAACAGCAAATGAGGAGAAAACCATGCATGCAGCTGTTCCCTGGGAACGGACAGCGGGAAATGGGGGGAGACAGCACTTGTCTTGCGCTAATACAGGAGAGATAAAGCTGGTTTTCCGCTCCCCTCACTCCAGGAGGACACCTCTTAAAAGTTTCCGAAAGTGCCCTCGCCGTTGTGCAGAAACGTCATGTTGTTTATCCACAGGTGAGGTTCCAGCGAGGATGAGCACATGAGGAAACCCAAGTTTCCATTTCATGACTTGATCCTCACCTCAACCGCGGCTCATGACTCGCGAGAGCTCATAAGTAAGAGCTGGCACGGTTATACTCATCTGAAAATATACACGGTTGATCTCGGCATGTCATTTTCTGACCACATATTGACATATTATGGCATGACTGAGGTCAGCGCCTAATCAGATATGAAGAGGAAGGTTTCTGATTACACCTGATAGTCTTCCTCCAGACGAGGGAGTAATTAGCGAGCGTGTGGCTTTATCGTTCCTATCCCTGGGTGTGTTTATTTCTCTGCACAGAGGCATGACTTTCAGTCTCTCCATCTCACTGTCTTGTTTAGGAATCGGATGAAAGCGAGGAGTTGCATTTCATCACGCTCCAAGTCAGACTAAAGCAAACAAACGACTGCTTGAGCTTGTATAAACTACTGCCACCACTTTCTGTAGAGATCTGGCTAGGGTTGCACCAGCGAGTTCTTACTTAAATTGATTAAACTAGATAGTTTCTCACTAACTCTGTGCTTAAAGGGATAGTTGACTTTGAAATTAACTTTTGGTATGTTTTAGCTTACGTCAAGCGCATTCAAGATGTCTTTGTTTCCACAGTAGTTTCAATTTTGATATAAGTCAAACCGTTTTTGTCTGTCAGTCATATAATGGAGGTCTATGGTCACCACCTCAAAGAGTATGCACAGAGAAGCCTCTGTGGTTACAAGAAGTAAAAATGATATAAATACTGTTGGTTTTCTCACACAAACCGCTCGTTTCGTGTCTTAGGCCATCAATGTGTACTTACATTTACGAGTCATTAAATCATGTTTAATTTGGACTTCTCTGTGCATGCTCTTTGAGGTGGTGACCATAGACCCCCATTATATGACTGACAGACAAGAACGGTTGAAAATACTGCAGAAACAAAGACACCTACATCTTGGATGCCCTTGAGGTAAGCTAAAACATATCAAAAATGAATTTCAAAGTCAACTATCCATTTAATTTAGTTTCACCGTTTGATCTTAAAGACTGAAATGCACTACACGACAGCACGGCAGTCTGGACAATTCAGCGCTAGTTGCTGAAAGTATGAGCAAGTCTACAGATTTTGGGAAGTCAGAGTTCGAATATCGCACCGTGAATGATGAGCACAGACTTGTTCCATGCAGTTCGAGGATATCAAACAAATTTGGTACTTTTTGCCGTACGAACCACACGTTTCTCTGATGTTCAAAATGACTTACAATCTGGTAAGTTTGTCCAGGTTTACAAAGTCTGTAATTATATGACTCTAAACCCAACCCAAATATATGATGCTACATGTATTCCAGTCTTTAGACACAACACAAATTTGACATTTTTTGCTGGTTTTAGATCTGGATGTTTTCATTTGTCACATGTCTGCGAGCAACGAACCACACGTTTCTCTAAAAGTTTTCTGTGTTCAAAATGACTTAAAATATGGTATGTGTGTGTCCAGTTTTACAAAGTCTGCAATTATATGACTCTAAACCTAACCCAAATATATGATGCTACCATACGTATTCCAGTCTTTAGTCACAATATAGCTAGTAGTCTGTAAGCAAAGTCACTTCATACGACGTTTACCTTCACTGATTTGACCTTATTTTGCCTCATATACGATAACTTATGGTAAAAAATGAGTTCCCACTGAAATTCACTACTTAATCAAGTATCAACATTCAGAAAGTCCAATTATTAGAAACACTTATACAAAAAAAAAAGACATTTAGAAGTCATTGACATTCATTAGTATGAGTCATTTATGTTCTCAAAAGATGTAAATGTAAAACATTATCATATGCGACATATTTAATATTTAATATTTGACATGAGTAAAAACAAGGCTGGGAGGGATAAATTACTGCGCGTTTAAAGGATTGAAAAGTCGTTTAACATTACAACATACCGATTGTTCAGATGGAAAAAAAAAAAACATCTTTCCGTAAAAAAAAAAAAGTAGAAATAAACTTGTAAAGTTTTGATTTGTGAAAAATGACATGATCTAGGACCTTTATCTATTGATCGCCATTGTAAAGACGGTAACACTTTACTTGAAGGGGTGTGCATAAGACTGACATGACACCTTCATAACCATGACATGACAGGGTCCTATAAGACTCTTATTCATCGTCTGGTGTCGTTTAAAGCCCTTTGAAGCTGCACTGAAACTCTCATTTGGACCTTGAACCATTTGGACCCCATTGAAGTCCATTATATGGAGAAAATCCTGGAATGTTTTCATCAAAAACCTTAATTTCTTTTCGACTGAAGAAAGAAAGACGTGGACATCTTGGATGACATAAGGGTGAGTAAATTATCAGCAAAGGTTTGTTTAAAAGTGAACTCCTCCTTTAACCTCTGCTGGTGGATGCAGTAACTACACCACTCTGAACGCAGAAGGTTCATGAACAGGAATGCATTCAGGATTCAAGCACATACCTGAAACCCTCGCAATCCAGATTCGGTACAGTTTGTGCCGCTTTAACCCCAGGAAGTCATAGAAATTCCTTGGCCAACTTCGAGACCGGAGTCACCTCACCCATACTGATCATGAAAACACTCGCATTAAGCAGCACCAGACCATATTCAATCCTCCGCTTCTTACACAGACGAGACAGAGTGGTGTGATATCAGAAAGAGAGATCTTTGCTGTGTTTTGACTCCGCTCTAAACACTGGCTCGGGTTTGCATGCTTCTCACTGGACTTCCTCGCCATGTTTGTTTGGTCAGCGCAGCACACTGCATACCTGCTGCAAAACACACCGGCCCACATGCCATCTCTCAGATGCTTATCCAGATCAGGATGTGTGGGAGCGAAATATGAGACTGGATATGAAAAGGAGCAGGAAATCATATTGCTTCTCATGAACTTATGAGAGTTGTTTATGTGTCAGGTACACTGTAAAAAAAAAAAATGTGTTCAATTTACGGTAAAATACCGGCAGCTGTGGTTGTCAGAAATTTACCGTATAAAATACGGTAGCAAGAATTTACGGTAATAAAGTTTTACAGGCCTAACTTAAAATTTACAGAAATAAACCGTATTTAATTATCTGATATACTGTTAAATTATCGACCATGTGAAGTGGTAATATCTGTTTTATACCATTGTAATGTACTGACATCCATCAATCACAGCAGTAATAAGAGTCACATGATATATGGAAACTCATCACATGTAGCTCTTTCACAAGAAACTTAATATTAACATATAGAAGCGGCACAGTGTCATTCACTCAAACATTAAACACCATCATGGTAACACACATGAAATTTTAAAAAGGCAATAAACATTAATTTAACAACATTAAATGTCACATAAAACCCTAATGTGCCTAACTGATTAGAAAAAGACTAAGCAAACTATGAAGAAACAAGTTATTTCAACAAAAATACATCAAGTGTGGAGTGTCACGCAGGGAATTGTGGGAATGTCAATTTACGTTTTTTCACTGTAAATTATACGATTTCAATTTAAAAACTGTAAATTTAACAGGATTTTACAGTAAAATTACATGAAATTTACCACAAGATCTATCACAGTTATTTACCGTATATAGTAAGGAAAGTTTCTGTTAACCAATTAACAGTTTCACTGTTTTACAGTCTTTTACTGTTAAAATCACGATAATTTTTTACAGTGTCACTGAATGATGTAAATTACATTGAAACAAATTCACTTCAAATATTTTTCTTCAAATAATTACTGAGATAAGCAAATAATGCATTGAGTTCAACATGGCAATTAGAAGTATTTATTGGAATGAAATGCTATTTTATTGTAAAATAAACACTCCAATAATCATTTTACAATAAGGTTCCATTATTTAACATGAACAGTTGAATAAAAAATAAATCTAAATATTTATTCTAAATTTATTTTATTAGTCTTATTAGTCAATTTCGAGGGCTTGGAGCCAGAAGGGCGTAAGTGGCTTTTAACAAACTTTACAGGAGAGACAAAACAAAATTTTGACCTGTATTATTAACCTTAAACCACAGACATTGCAACCCCAGGCATACTTGCATGAAATGAGTATTTAAGTAAAAAAATGTATGGCATATAAACACAATGAACATATTAATTAACACAAAAAAACAAAGTCAAATACGTCCGATACGCCTTTTTGTTGCTTTATTCAAAACAGTTTGATCTCAGATAGGTATTTTGGCACCATTGGATAGAGCTCATTGAGACCTTTATTTTGATATAAAGAACTCATATTCGCCCAAAATGCCACTTACGCCCCTCTGGCTCCAAGCCCTCGATTTTTTACTAACACAATACAAAAACTAATTGCTATTCAATTTATATTTGTTAACATTATTTAATGGACTTGGTTTTTCTTTTTAAAACCATTTTACAAAGAAAGAAAAACATTTAAATATTGATTACAGACACAATATCGCAGAAAGACAACACGCGATCCATTTGTTCACTAACCTTTTGTGTGTAAAGACATCCAATATTTCAACGACGCAAGGCTGGTAAAGTCATTATTCCTGGTTAGTTTTTGCTCGATGTCCGTGAAAGGATGGCAAGAACGAAGACACATCCACTGATATGTTCAGTTACATACACCTAAAGCAAAAAACAATACAGTTTATTTTATTTTATTTTTACTGGAAGAATTATTTTAAGCGCTTTATGAGATTCACATTTCTGCCTCCTAATTTCTTCCAAAAAAAAAAAAAAAAAGATTTTCTGTGGAAATCGTCTGAATTGCTGTTGATGGAGCTTTATTAACCCGGAAGCCAGAACATTCCTCTAAAGCACTAATCATGTAAGAATGCTGTATGGCTTCAGATTACACACTCGACTTTCAATATGAGCTTTCCCACAATCCTCCTCACACATGCTTAATCTTACACCCACTGTGCCAATCCGTCACGAATGCAAGAACACCTCCAGCACTGACGAAAGAGAGCAGCAACAGTTACTCGACTCATCATTTTTCATTAAAACTCACTAATGCTCAAAACAATTAATTGGTTTGGGTAGGGCAAACTTAAACGAAACAAATCAACTTTCAAAAGTATTTCTTTTTCTCCTCCTCTCATCAAGTGTTTTTCTGAAGGATTAGTGTCATGTTATCCTTTAAGTGACATTAGATATGGTTTACAGTGAATCACCAGCTTTGAGTTTCGAGAACAGGTCGTACATCTGAAAAGCAGAACGTCTGGAAAAACGTCGCACACATAACTCACGATGTACTCCGCCTGAAATATTTGGACTCCAGATATGCCCGAAAATTCCCAGTCTGACTTTAAAGACTCGCACCATCCAAACAAGCGCCACAGCCCACTGTAAAAAAATATTGATGGTTTAACTTTAAAAAAGTAAGTAACCTGGTTGCCTTAAAATTTTAAGTTCATTGAACTGGAAAAAGTGAGTTAATACAATGAAGGAGATTCAGAAACTCAAATTGATACGTTATCTGAACTAAATAAATTATTTAAGTTGATTTGACAAAAGAAAAAATGTTGTGATTACTACACTGTAAAAATGTTTTTGTTGGTTTAACTTAAAAAAAGTAAGTAACCTGGTTGCCTTAAAATTTTAAGTTCAGTGAGTTATGAAGGAGATTAATTTAACCATCAGAAACTCTAAATTTATTGTTATCTGAACTAAATAAATTATTTAAGTTGGTTTGACAAAAGAAAAAATGTTGTGATTACTACACTGTAAAAAAAATATTGTTGGTTTAACTTAAAAAAGTAAGTAACCTGGGTTACCTTAAAATTTTAAGTTGATTGAACTGGAAAAGGTGAGTTAATACAATGAAGGAGATTAATTTAACCATCAGAAACTCAAAATTATATGTTATCTGAACTAAATAAATTATTTAAGTTGATTTGACAAAAGAAAAAATGTTGTGATTACTACACTGTAAAAATTTTTTGTTGGTTTAACTTAAAAAAGTAAGTAACCTGGTTGCCTTATAATTTTAAGTTCAGTGAGTTAATACAATGAAGGAGATTAATTTAACCATCAGAAACTCTAAATTATATGTTATCTGAACTAAATAAATTATTTAAGTTGGTTTGACAAAAGAAAAAATGTTGTGATTACTACACTGTAAAAAAATATTGTTGGTTTAACTTAAAAAAGTAAGTAACCTGGGTTACTTTAAAATTTTAAGTTGATTGAACTGGAAAAGGTGAGTTAATACAATGAAGTAGATTAATTTAACCATCAGAAACTCAAAATAATAAATTATCTCAACTAAATAAATTATTATAAAGTTGATTTGACAAAAGAAAATATGTTGTGATAACAAATCTTGAAAATATTTCTAGTGAAACAATGGCAAAGTTACAAGATGTCAAGCCCAAGGACACTGACGTGAACTTCCTGAACATCTACACAGATGATCACGGGCCAACTCTCATTAAACGCTATGCAAATCTCCGGTCCAGTTACCACCCAGCCAGCACGAGTGTTTGTCACATAAAAAACCTCATTATGAGAGAAGTTTCCACTGAAGTGAGAGCATTCGATTACAGCTTTGTTTTTATGACAGAACTGAAGTGCTAGAAAACACCGACTCAATATTCACATCTCATTTCCTCCTGTCATTCAAACATCCTGACACGATGATCGACAGGACTGAACACTGCATAAAACAATACAGGGTATTGATGACCCTGGATAACACAGGGTTTATGAAACTGACGGAGAACACATCCTTTTCTGAAGCCTAGAAACAATGGCAAGTTCCCTTTGCTAAAGATTTTTGGCTGGAAATCACAGCGGCACGCTCAGCTCGCGGTCCACCAGCGTTTATAGCGGTGACATAACTAATTCACAAAAGTTCAAGATTTGAAGATTAGGCCAACAATCGAGGAAAGCCTAATAGTAAACAATCCTTTTTATCATTCTTATTACATCAGCATAGAAAATCTACAGCAGAACGCTGAATCATATACAGATGAAGATGAAGGAGCAAGAGCATTATTCATAAAGATGCACAGAATGATCCTGAATGGGAATAAATTATTTGATATGGACAATTACTACTATTCAACTTTCACTTTCAACTTTACATTTTTTAATTGCATTTTCAACCCAACATTTGGGTTTGTCCATATTTGACGCAAATTTGGGCTGAAACAACCCGGCATTTTTTAGTGTTACTATATATATATACATATAATTCTGGTCAAAGAAATTATTTTATATATGCACGCAGACATATATGCATGTATAAAATTTAGGGTGCACTGTATATAATTATTTTATACATATAAATACACACACATGCATGTACATTTAATAATATAAATTATATATAAATCTATATACAATATATACATGAAAATATTTCTTAAATATATACAAGCATGTGTGTGTGTTTACATATATAAAATAATTATACACATTTCACATATACTATGTAAACACAAACTTTTATTTTGGATGCGATTAATCACGATTGATCGTTTGACAGTCCTAATAAAATTCTATATAAAATTACATGCATGTATGAATATATACATACATGACCATGCATACAAATATATATCCTTATTAAAATGTGTATACAATATTATACTGTATTACTTTATTATAATAGTATATATCTTTATAAATGATATGATAAAAAATATTATAATATATATATATATATGAAGAGTTCAGATGCAAAAGCCTCTAAGTGCCATTTGAAATTTTCTTCTTTAATGATCATTTTTATCAAGCTTGTATATTTAAGTTCAGTAATTTCACTTAAATGGCAATGATAATTACCTATTAATTGTTATTTAAGTGAAATTACTGAACTTAAATATACAAGTTTGATAAAAATCATCATTAAAGAAGAAAATTTCAAATGGTATTTAGAGGCTTTTGCATCTGAACTCTTCATATATATATATATATATATATATATATATATATATATATATATATAATTTTTCAGTAAATATCATTTCAAATGCTAAATATGTTATAAACAGCATAGCTTAATTGAAAACAGATATTTTAAGATCTTATCTTTTATCTTAATTGTATTTTTGGGTAAATGCAAAATGTATTGTTTTATACATTTTGGACAATATAAATACATTTGGATTTAAAATTGAAAACAATGTTAGAATTTGGAAATATAATTAACTTTATCTAATATAATACGTATGTATTAATTTTTGAAGGATGAATTAAACTAATAAGAAATATTCATGTTTCATTTAGCATACAAATATGGTCATGTCGGCTTCTGCCTCTGTCCTGTATGAATGCGGATGAGATGGGATTGTTTGTGCATGTATAAACCAGGCCAGCATTATACAGCATTGTTCAGTGATCGGGAAAGGAAAGCATGAAACCAAGGTCTGACCACTGTCTCTCAGGTACAACAAACACACAACAGTGAAGAGCATTGTTTGAGAGAGAAACGCTTTGTTCTGGAAAGTTTGTTTTCTTCAAATCATGAAGAACCAAAACCCAGAAACAATCAAAGGGGAAGAGGTCTCAACTGGCAGTGTCCGGCCGGAGGAACGTCCCGAAACACTGCGGTAAACTGATGTCACACTGCATCATCACACACACACACACACACACAGAGTTTGGGGTCAATAAGAAATGTTTCATGTTTTTGCGAAACGTCTCTTCTGCTCACCAAGGCTGCAATTATTTGATACAGAAATACTGTAAAAACAGTAATATTTTGAAATATTACAAATTTAAAACAACTGTTTTCTATATAAATATACAGTAAAGTGTGAATTATTATTTCCAGCATCATTACTCCAGTCTTCAGTGTCACATGATCCTTCAGAAATCAATCTAATATGATGATTTGATGCTCAAGAAACATTTATGATTATCGTCAATCAATTATCAGTATTACAAATAAAACAGTTAATTTTTTCGAGATAAAAGTGAAACACTTTTTCAAGGATTCTTTTTCATGAATAGAAAGGTGAAAAACAGTATTTGTTTGAAATAAAAATATTTTTGTAAAAAAAAAAGTAAAAAAATTGAATGACTGTCACTTTTGCTATATATATATATATATATATATATATATATATATATATATATATATATATATATATATATATATATATATATACAAAATAATTATACACAGACCCACATATATTATCTAAACACAAACTTTTATTTTGGATGCAATTAATCACGATTAATCGTTTGACAGCCCTATGTGCGTGTGTGAACAAACATACATAGTATATAAAAATCAACAAATCATACATAAATCAAAAAGTATAAAAGTTGTAAAAGCCAAACACTTTAAACATAAATGTGAGCATCTGTGGGAGGAGGCTGTATACTTCCAGAAGTGATTCAGGGTTAAAACACAAAATGACCTTAAACATCTACAATATAATCACTTTTCCACTCTCGCTGATAGTTCAGTAAACGCTCTTATCACTGTGCTGACTCATTATGCCATTATCATGACTCGAGTGCAAGTCAAGGCATTGCCTCATGTAGTCTGAGGAAACAGTGCTGTGTGTGTGTGTGTGTGTGTGTGTGTGTGTGTGTGTGTGTGTGTGTGTGTGTGTGTGTGTGTGTGTGTGTGTGTGTGCGTGTGTGTGTGTGACTTACTGAACCTCTGATTTAATGCACACAATACTCAACTTTTTTTGTACAATATAGCTAAATCTATACCCCAAATGCATTTCATTTAGCTATATAAATTAAATTAAATTTTAAATTTTTTTTTTATTTTTATTTTATTTTAATTTTTTTTTCTCTCTTTTTTGTGTTACATGATTTATGACATGATTTCTAAATGACTGAACGAAGAAATAAATAAATACAATAAATACAAAAATTAATTCTATGGAGTTCGGGACATAGTGATGGGGGGAAAATGATTACAATGATTTATGCAAAGTTTTTCAGAGGAACTCTTAAAAGAAATGGTTCTATTTAGAACCAGAAATGGTTCCATCCCCCGCTTCATATATGGAACTCCAAAATGGTTCTATATAGAACCATTTTTTTTTTTGGTAAAAGGTTCTATAGACCAAGTACGGAACCCCAGGGTTCTACATAGAACCCAGAGGAACCCTTTTTTTAAGAGTGTATAGAACCTTTTAGGGGTTCCAAATACGTAGCGCTGATAGAACCTTTTAAGGTTCTATATAGAACCTTTTCTTCTAAGAGTGAAGGCAAAAACATTGAAAACATTTTTTTATATTATATATATATATATATATATATATATATACACACACACATATATATATACATATATATATATAAAAAATATAGTCGTTACATTTACATATATTCGTTACATTTACTTACTTTTCTCTGCATTCAAAGTGCTTTACATGAAAGGGGGAATCTCCTAAACTATATATATATATATATATATATATATATATATATATATATATATCATCATATAAGATAAATGTAAAGCTCAACAGCTGATATAACATATAATCCCAAACTGGGGAATAGAAATATGGATAAAGGGAAACGAGAGAAAACTCAACCTTTTTTGTATTTTCGGTGGAACATATCAAATATCTAATACTTTGCAGGAGCCGAACATATTATATGTGGTGCCATAAATGATATTAAAATAACCAGTTTCACGGGCTTACGGGGATTTATTGATAAAGCCTGTGCGGCTGAGTTGGTCTGAACGCAGCAAAACTTAAAATAGCCCTTCAACACAAACAGATTTGAGTCATTTTGATGTGAAAATAGCAGTCCTCACATTAGCCTGATTAGGAACAATAAAAAAATAATAATTAACTGGTAAGTTGTGGTCACTAAAAAAAGAACATGTTCCTCATTGAGATAACTTATTTATAAGCCTGGACGTACTTTCGCTGAAAGCGATTCTGCCAGTGATTTCAGAGCCGGCGGCAGGAACAATACGGTTCTGTTTGTCCCTGTTGAACAAGCATTACTCTTCCTGCTACAGATTTCTCCAATGAAAACACGGGCCAGTGACGTCTCCCAACACTGGTGATGTCATCTCATTACAGAGGTCCATCTGCTTTTATAGATGTTTGCTTTCTGTGACTGCACCAGACGCTTCTTTTATAGACAAACAAAAGTCGTCTGAGCGCATCCATGACGTCATGGCTGACGTGATCTCGGGATGATAACTGAGGTTTGTGGATGGGAGAGAAGGCACGGGAAATGGGAAAAGGAGTGCAAAATGTATAATGCGTAATTAAAGCCGATAATTAGGGATGATTGGATAAAACTGAAGCTTTCTTGAGGAGATCCAAAGTCTTAGACCACCACAGTAACACAAAGATGACGTATTCAAAAGAAAATGCATAGTCCCACATCCTACTTTAAAAAATGATTGAACGTGCATGCCAAAATCGAGTTGACTGAACTCCAACGGTTCATTTATACACAAACGAGCACAGTAACGTCCGAGTTGCAGTTTTCGCTGTCTGTCAGAGCTAAGCAAAGACAGTGTGGTACAGTTGGACACACACATGATCATACACATGCATCAGGGTGGTAAATTGTGCGGCTTCAGACGAAATAAATCCAAGCAAACTAATGAGACATTGAGTTGAGAGATAAAATGAAAGTTGCTTTTATCTGAGGACGGGGTTGCATTGGCCTGGTAATATAACTCTGCTCCTTCGCTTTGCTTTGTAGACAGAGTCTGGAATGGTGTAACTTAGTGATGGGGACGAGACCGCCTATGTCAAGACCGAGTCTTTGAAGGGTCAAGTCCGAGTCGAGACCGAGTCTTTTGGTTTTCAAATACAGTCGAGTCCGAGTCATGGCCGAGTCTTTGAAGGGTCCAGTCAGAGTCAAGACCGAGTCAAGACCGAGTCTTTGAAGGGTCGAGTTCGAGTCAAGACCGAGTCTTTGAAGAGTCGAGTCTGAGTCAAGACCGAGTCAAGACCAAGTCAAGACCGAGTCTTTGAAGGGTCGAGTTCGAGTCAAGACCGAGTCTTTGAAGAGTCGAGTCTGAGTCAAGACCGAGTCAAGACCAAGTCAAGACCGAGTCTTTGAAGGGTCGAGTTCGAGTCAAGACCGAGTCAAGACCAAGTCTTTGAGGGGTCGAGTCAGAGTCAAGACCGAGTCTTTGAAGAGTCGAGTCTGAGTCAAGACCAAGTCAAGACCGAGTCTTTGAAGAGTCGAGTCTGAGTCAAGACCAAGTCAAGACCGAGTCTTTGAAGGGTCGAGTCCAAGTCGAGACCGAGTCCGTTGGTTTTCAAATACAGTCAAGACCGAGTCAAGACCGAGTCTTTGAAGGGTCGAGTCCGAGTCAAGACCGAGTCTTTGAAGAGTCGAGTCCGAGTCGAGACCGAGTCCGTTGGTTTTCAAATACAGTCTAGTCTGAGTCAAGACCGAATCTTTGAAGGGTCGAGTCAGAGTCAAGACCGAGTCAAGACCGAGTCTTTGAGGGGTCGAGTCAGAGTCAAGACCGAGTCAAGACCGAGTCTTTGAAGGGTCGAGTCCAAGTCAAGACCGAGTTTTTGACGAGTCGAGTCCGAGTCAAGACCGAGTCTTTGAAGAGTCGAGTCCGAGTCAAGACCGAGTCTTTGAAGAGTCGAGTCCGAGTCAAGACCGAGTCTTTGAAGGGTCGAGTCCGAGTAAAGACCAAGTCTTTAAAGGGGTCGAGTCAGAGTCAAGACCGAGTCAAGACCGAGTCTTTGAAGGGTTGAGTCCAAGTCGAGACCGAGTCCGTTGGTTTTCAAATACAGTCAAGACCGAGTCAAGACCGAGTCTTTGAAGGGTCGAGTCTGAGTCAAGACCGAGTCAAGACCAAGTCAAGACCGAGTCTTTGAAGGGTCGAGTTCGAGTCAAGACCGAGTCAAGACCAAGTCTTTGAAGGGTCGAGTCCAAGTCGAGACCGAGTCCGTTGGTTTTCAAATACAGTCAAGACCGAGTCAAGACCGAGTCTTTGAAGGGTCGAGTCCGAGTCAAGACCGAGTCTTTGAAGAGTCGAGTCCGAGTCGAGACCGAGTCCGTTGGTTTTCAAATACAGTCAAGACCGAGTCAAGACCGAGTCTTTGAAGGGTCGAGTCAGAGTCAAGACCGAGTCAAGACCGAGTCTTTGAGGGGTCGAGTCAGAGTCAAGACCGAGTCAAGACCAAGTCTTTGAAGGGTCGAGTCCAAGTCGAGACCGAGTTTTTGAAGAGTCGAGTCCGAGTCAAGACCGAGTCTTTGAAGAGTCGAGTCCCAGTCAAGACCGAGTCTTTGAAGGGTCGAGTCCAAGTCAAGACCAAGTCTTTAAAGGGGTCGAGTCAGAGTCAAGACCGAGTCAAGACCAAGTCTTTGAAGGGTCGAGTCCGAGTCAAGACCGAGTCTTTTTGAAGGGTCGAGTCCGAGTCAAGACCAAGTCTTTAAAGGGGTCGAGTCAGAGTCAAGACCGAGTCAAGACCAAGTCTTTGAAGGGTCGAGTCCGAGTCAAGACCGAGTCTTTGAAGGGTCGAGTCCAAGTCGAGACCGAGTCCGTTGGTTTTCAAATACAGTCAAGACCGAGTCAAGACCGAGTCTTTGAAGGGTCGAGTCTGAGTCAAGACCGAGTCTTTGAAGAGTCGAGTACGAGTCGAGACCGAGTCCGTTGGTTTTCAAATACAGTCTAGTCTGAGTCAAGACCGAATCTTTGAAGGGTCGAGTCCGAGTCAAGACCGAGTCAAGACCGAGTCTTTGAAGGGTCGAGTCCGAGTCAAGACCGAGTCAAGACCGAATCTTTGAAGGGTCGAGTCCAAGTCAAGACTGAGTTTTTGAAGAGTCGAGTCCAAGTCAAGACCGAGTCTTTGAAGAAGAGTCGAGTCCAAGTCAAGACCGAGTCTTTGAAGAGTGGAGTCCGAGTCAAGACAGAGTCTTTGAAGAGTCGAGTCCGAGTCAAGACCGAGTCTTTGAAGGGTCGAGTCCGAGTCAAGACCGAGTCTTTGAAGAGTCGAGTCCCAGTCAAGACCGAGTCTTTGAAGAGTCGAGTCTGAGTCAAGACCGAGTTTTTGAAGAGTCGAGTCCGAGTCTTTGAAGAGTTGAGTCTGAGTCAAGACCGAGTCTTTGAAGAGTCGAGTCTGAGTCAAGACCGAGTAGCTTAAATAAAGCGTTATAAAGTTTGAAATTAAGACTTTTTATGTTTCAACAAAGTCTCTTCTGCTCAGCAAGGCTGCATTTGTTTGATGAAAAAATTGGTAAAAATAAGTAAAATTATGAAATATTATTCCATTTAAAATAACTGTTTTCTATGTGAATATTTATTAAACTGTAATATATTCAAAGCTGAATTTTCAGCATTATTACTCCAGTCTTCAGAGTCACACGATCCTTCAGAAATCATTATAATATGATGCGTTTATGCTCAAGAAACATTTATGATTATTATCAATGTTGAAAACAGTTTTATTGTAGAAATGAATCACAAGGATTCAAGTCTTAGGTAAGCAAAAAAAAAAAGAAATGAACATGTTTATTCTGCAACGACGCAATAAATTGACCAAAAGTGCCAGTAAAGACATTTATAATGTTAAAAAAATATTATATTTCATCAAATAATCTTTGTGTGTGTGTGTGGGGGGGGGGGGGGGTATCCCTGTTTGTTTACACAAAAATATGAAGCAGCAAAAACTCTGATAATAATACAAATCATTCTTTAAAAAGCTTTTAAAAAAATCGAGCATCAATAATAATTGAGCAGCAAATCATTATATTACAATGACGTCTGATGTATCATGTGGCACTGAAGATGATATCATGCAAGAACCTGATGCCACTAACCTGGTTAGTTCTCCCTCAGAAGCAGCGTCAGGCAAAGGGATATAGCCTTCGATTTTGGCAAACTTTAACTTGTAATATGCATCAGAAAGTCTGCGAAGGGTCCGTGGGCGTCCCGTCAGAGAGTGAAAACAGGCTTGAGAAAATTCCTGCCAGAAACCCTGCTAAAAACCACACATTACATCAGTGAGCGATGGCCCTAAAGAAATGTTTTCTAGCATAAACACCCACACACACACACACACACACAGACAGACAAGGTGTGTGTCCTCACCGCTCAGCTTACATACAAACAAGTCTCCTCCAGCTGTGTGACCCTTGCACACCAAAGGTCACCGTCCTGTCCTTGCGGTCACCTGTTATTTCAGTTTCCGTCATGATAATGATGTAATTGACCCACTGACCCCAGAATTAACCTTTAACCCGTGTTGCCTGACATAACGGAACCATCACCTGAAATCCCATGACCCTTCTTTTTGGCCAGGAAGTGATGTTTCTATTTTAGGAGGCCAGATGAAGCCAATATGCGTTTTGTTTTCCCCCCTAGGCTTCTCGATACTGATAATATCCATTTCAGTTAAGCTAAAACTGACAACTGTCATTATTAACTCACTGCAAAGCTGTCTGACATACTTTCTTCTGTGGAACATTAAAGAAGATAGTTTGAAGAATGTTCACACTCCTATTTTCCTTACAATGTAATTATGTATTTTTATTGTGCATTCATATGCAGTCAAATCAAAGGAGAACTTATATTTGAGTTTCTGCAGGCTTCAGAAGATTAAATAACATTTATTATGATTTTTTTTTTAGGGTTTGCATAGCCTTTCATTTTCATGCTGAAAAACAGTGTAGATTTGAAATGATTTTCCTGAGAAATTGCTTGTAAAGTTCTCAAATTATTCTAAAGAAACGGCACGTTGCATTGAATTAAACATGACATTTTGAAATTTAAAAAGACTAGCTACTCCAATAATCTTTGTTTTTGTTACAAATTCGAAAATGCAGTGAACGCAAATTGACAAAACGACAAATACAGTCTAAAAAATGCTGGGTTTTTGCAACCCAAATTTGGGTCAAATATGGACAAATCCAAATGTTGGGTTAAAAATTTAATTAAAAAATGTACAGTTGAAAGTTGAAGATTTTAAATGACATTGTTAACCCAACATTTGGTTTTGTCCATATCTGACCCAAATTTAGCAGTGTTGATAATGGGGTGTAAAAATGTTGGGTTGTTTCAACCCAAATTTGGGTCAAATATGGACAAACCCAAATGTTGGGTTAAAATTTAATTAAAAAATTTACGGTTGAAAGTTGAAGATTTTAAATGACATTGTTAACCCAACATTTGGTTTTGTCCATATTTGACCCAAATTTGGGTTGAAACAACCCAGCATTGTTTAGAGTGTAGAAAATGGGGTGTAAAAAATGCTGGGTTGTTTCAACCCAAATGTTGGGTCATGTATGCACAAAACCAAATGTTGGGTTAACAATATAATTAAAAAATGTACCGTTGAAAGTGAAAATTGAAGATTTTAAATGACATTTTTAACCCAACATTTGGTTTTGTCCATATTTGACCCAAATTTGGGTTGAAACAACCCAGCATTGTTTAGAGTGTAGAAAATGGGGTGGAAAAAATGCCGGGTTGTTTCAACCCAAATTTGGGTCAAATATGGACAACACCAAATGTTGGGTTAAAAATATAATTAAAAAAATGTACCGTTGAAAGTGAAAGTTGAAGATTTTAAATTACATTGTTATCCCAACGTTTGGGTTTGTCCATATTTGACCCAAATTTGGGTTGAAACAACCCAGCATTGTTTAGAGTGTAGAAAATGGGGTGTAAAAAATGCTGGGTTATTTCAACCCAAATTTGGGTCATATATGCACAAAACCAAATGTTGGGTTAAAAATGTAATAAAAAAAAAATTTAAGTGGGACCCACATTTTTAACCCAACATTTGGGTTTGTCCAAATTTGGCCCAAATTTGGGTTGAAACAACCCAGCATTGTTTAGAGTGTAGAAAATGGGTTGTTCAAGATGCATGCATGAAGAAAAGACCAAAACCAGTTCTTGACGGTAAAGTTTGCAACTGATTACATTGATTATTCAAACAAATGAAGCAAATAATTCAGCAGGATCTTAAAGGAACATCTCTGAATGGGATTTAATAACTGAATGAACGTTTTGATCCAACGGGGAACTTCTAATAAGCGACCCGCGGATCGTATGACAAAACGGAGCAAGAGGACAATCCGAGCAATTTCAGGGTCTTGCTGATAATAATCCGAGCAGCTTCGGCTTTCCGGCACGGATTTCAGCAGAGCGAGACAAACAAAGCTTTCTTTGAACAGAGCTCGAGAGCAACATCTCCGTCTCGCTTGTTATAATCAAGGCCTTTAGAACGAAGAGGACTCTCCTGAACGCTTATCCTAACGCTTCATTGTGCGTTTGGAGCAGAACCGTATAGTGTTGTTGTACACTTAGCTGCCTCTCTCTGAAAAACACCTCCACGCAGGAGGGCGGAACGGATGGATTATGGGATTTATCCAGGAGTCATTTCTTACCGAGTAACAGGACTCCGTGGCAGGCGGACAGGCGAAATTGCGGCGGGGTAGACGTTAAACGCTGGAAAATTAGGGAGGGGTAACCCTATCTGCCCACTTACAAATGTCCGATAATCCGGTACATGTGCAGGCCACTGAGGAGATACTCTCCCTTTTAAGCCCCCTTGTCGGTCCCAGCAGATCTTACAGCGTTTGGCGTGGAACACAAAGTCACATGCAATTAAGTTCGCAATCCTGACAAAGACTCTCTAGGGATGCGGGAACCACAAAAGTGGGAAACTCCCATTTGTTGGGTTAGTAGCGAGCGACGCGATGATTCAGAGTGATGCAGCAGAAGTGAGTATTAGCCCTTTTAATCCAGGCTTTAAGCGCTGGCCCTTCTTACATATGCAAGTGGAGGATGAAATGGCAGATATCTGATGGCTGACTGAATCTCTTCATTAATCAAACGCCTCTGACGTCAATCGTGTAGAGTAATGCCATCCAGCAAAAGAGAAAGCATCAATCTGCAATCATTAAAAAGCCATGCTTACATAATGATTTATGATGCTCGTCGCCGGTAATAACGTATGATAACACTTCTGCATGCTCTATTGCAGATTATTATGGTGTAAAATGAAACTCAATAGATGTCCGGCATGCCATGAGGCTTATTTTTATGCAAATGTTTGCATTGCACATTCCCTGCGGTTACGGTTTGCATTGATGCTGAGCGTGAGAGATTTCACTCGTTTTCACGGCTATTCGTTTGAATAGATGCTGAGACATTGCATGTAAATTAATTCACAGAATCTGAAATGCAAACCTATAAATATTTAAATAAATAAATACATTCATAAAATGCAAAAAGAAAATGTAAGAACAAAAATAAACAAATAAATAAATAAGTGAGAACTAAAAGATAAATAAATGTAAGAACAAAAATATAAATAAATGCAAGAACAAAACCAAAATATTAAATGCAAGAACAATAAATAAATAAATAAATAAATTCAAGAACAAAAGAAAGATAAGTACATGCAATAACAAAGCAAAAATAATAAATAAATACAAGAACAAAACAATAAATAAATGCAAGAACAAAACCAAAATATTAAATACAAGAACAATAAATAAATAAATAAATAAATGCAAGAACAAAAGATAAATAAATAAATGCAAGAACAAAAGATTGATAAATAAATGCAATAACAAAACAAAGATAATAAATAAATGCAAGAACAAAACAAAATAATAAATAAATGCAAGAACAAAAATATAAATAAATGCAAGAACAAAACCAAAATATTAAATACAAGAAAAATAAATAAATAAATAATTGCAAGAACAAAAGATAAACAAATAATTGCAAGAACAAAAGATAGATAAATAAATGCAATAACAAAACAAATATAATAAATAAATGCAAGAACAAAATAAAATAATAAATAAATGCAAGAACAAAAATATAAATAAATGGAAGAACAAAGCCAAAATATTAAATACAAGAAAAATAAATAAATAAATAAATAAATAAATGCAATAACAAAACAAAAATAATAAATAAATGCAAGAACAAAACAAAATAATAAATAAATTCAAGAACAAAACTATAAATAAATAAATGCAAGAACAAAAAATATAAAAAAATTAATGCAAGAACAAAACAAAATTAATAAATAAATGCAAGAACAAAAGATAAATAAATAAATAAATGCAAGAACAAAACAAAAATAATAAATAAATGCAAGAACAAAAAATTAAATAGACAGTTTATTTTATTTTTTAAACAAGTTTAAAAACATAAGAAAATAAATAAATATGCGTAAAAACATAATAATTAAAATAAATAAGTTAATAAATGAATATTAAATTAATAAATCAGCATGTAAAAAATGTATAAATATATAAATAAATAATGTCAGGCAATTCTTGATATTGCAGCTTCATACTAAATAGAGAAGCCCTGCCACTGTCCTTGCTATCCCATTAAATGTCCCAATTCCTGTCAGTGTTCAGTTTTTCCAGGATGATTTACATCCTCAAACAGCAGAGAAGGACACATGCTGAAGACGCCACAGCTCTGAGTATTCTCCGCTCCTGTCCACTGCCGAGGGGAAAGTCTGCCTCTGTTTTACTTTCCGAGCGCCAGGTGAAGAAAGAGGGGTAAATGGGAGTCATAATGGGAGTCATTATTCCCCGCCGGCGACAGCAGAAGACAGGACGGAGTGTGTCATGTGTGATGACAGAGACTAAAGTAAAGCATGAACGAGGAACAGCTGAAGACATGCAGGACGGAGTGTGTCATGTGTGATGACAGAGACTACAGCATCCTAAAGAAAACCGTGCGCGATGATGCATTCGACGGAGAAAGAGTGTGTGTGTGTGATGGACGATGAACAGAAGCAGTAGATCTGGTCAGTGTACGTGCACGCGAGCGGGTCACACACACATACAACTCATTTATTACTAAGTGACAGTTCCATACTCAACTAAATGAGGCTTGACCTGCCGCCTGCCTGTTTATGCCTTCATTCAAATGTCTTAATTGCGTGTGTGAGATCAAGTACATCATGCATAGACGTGGCGGGTGTGGCCAAGTGTGTGTGTTTGTGTGTGACAACACAGCCGCCCCTCATTCATGAACGACCATCTCTCCAAACCACACCAAACGCCGCGGGTTTGTGGAAGCATGAAAACACACACAGCGCTCATAACATTTTCCACCATGTGAACTTTTTGTGTTGTTTGACACTTCTGTTGTAATATGTGTGCATGGCTTATTTTCATTCGGAAATTTCTCGGGTTTGTTTCTCGCGTCAGGTTTTGGGGGTTTTTTGGAAGTGCATCAATCCATGATAAAAGTGTAATAAAGACCTTCTGAAGTGAAGCGATGTGTTTGTGTATTTATGTTCAAAATACTCATATTTAAAACTTTATTAGGTAACATTTTACAATACGGGTGCACTAATATGCATCAATTCATGCTTAACTAATGCACAGATAATCATGAGTTAATGTATAACTCATGAAGAACTAAACCATTGATTACTGCATCAGCAACCAATAAAGAGTCTATATGATTAATAGATTAAGTAATACATGAATTGCTATTAATTCAATGTGTCATTGTGTATTAATTCCTTAATAACATATTTTATGAACTAATAGTGTAAATTAATGCGTTAATTACAACAAGTCAATATGCACTTCAACTTCCAGTTGTCTGCTTTAATTAATCATTAGCTAATGATTTGCAAAGGCATCATTATGTTATGACTTTACTTGTTGGGGCACATCATTATTAACTAGTTATTTAGTAATTTGCACATGAATTTGCACTAACAATGAAGCAATTAATCATATATTAATGCATATTAGTGCACCTGTCATATTATCTGGAAGTTGAAATACAAGACTTTGGCTCATTCTGGTAATTAACATATTAATTAACACTATTAGTTAAAACATGAGTTATTATGGAATTAATCCACAATTACGTATTAAATTAATAAGAATTAATGCATACATTAACCCTACAAACTCTTAATTAGTTCCTAATGTGGTAATCATTAATGAATAGCTTAAATAATCATTAGTTAGACATTAATTCAGTATTATCTGGGCATTAGTTAAGCATGAATTAATGCTTATTAGTGCACCCATATTGTACAGTGTTACCGTTTGTTTGAACCGTGAGTAAGTGTTACTCTTTTGGCACAAGTCGACTTGCATGCAGCTGTATATATGCTGTATATAAATTATTCTCTATTATGAAAGCCTAATTATATTCAATTGTATAATTATTAAAAAATATATTATTTAAAAATATGGATTTAAATATATAAATATATATATATATAAATATATAACACAAAAAAACAACAAAACTTTAAAATTAAAGCTGCAAGCAACATTTGGCGGTGTTCAAGCAGTTAAGGCCACAAAAGCATCAAAAGACATTAAGTTTTATGTAGCAAGCATTTAACCACTGACATCATAGATGGAATAGACCATGTTTCATGCTATATCTTTTGACTTTATTTTGCACGGACCATTTTCTAAATGACCCTGTTGTAGCCAACCAAATGCAAAATTTCTACTTATTGATCTAGAGAGTCCAGAGAATTGTTCTAGACGATGTCTGTTTCCTATCGGGTGAAAAACCAGGGACTAGTTCGCAAAAGTAGGTTTTGGACAAAATTCGACATAGAGGACCAATCTAGTCCTTTTGGTTGCTGTAGCGTCACCTATGGGCCAATCGGGCTCATACTCTGGTTCTCTCCAAATTGAGGCCTATCTGGCCGAGTTTCAATTCTCTACTCAAATAACACTAACCCAAATAATGTTTAATTGAAGTTAAACTTTGCTGCAACAGAATCAGGCGTCTTTTACAAAATAATAACTCTGAAAATATAGAGAAAAGGGCAGAAAGCGAGTGAAAGAAGACAGATGATGGTCTATCTGTCTGGAAAGCAAGGAAACGACAGTGAGGACGATCTGCTGGAGTGACTCGCAGCTGTTTCTGGGTATAAGAGGAGCGTTAGGTTAAGCCCATTTCCCACAGGCAGTAATTGCTATAGCAAATGTCTCTTAATGCAATTGAAGTAATGCATGCTGGCCTCTGCATGGGCCAGTCTGGGACGGCTTCACTTCATGAGGAGTGACAGACTTATATTCCATTACCACTATTAACAGTCATTCTGCTTTTCAAATAACAGGAGAAACCGCTGTAAACACTGAGACTGATCAGTGTGTGTGTGTGTGTTTAGAGCACAGATAATCACGTATTTTCCAAATGTTTGACATCACTCTGCTGACCTGAGCCAGAATGAAGCTTAAAGGTATTTCATGGGAAAATTTATAAAAAATGGGGTACGACGCCTTCAAGATCTCAATCCAAAGACAAGAGAGAGAGGAGAGAAGTGTTGGGGTGTTACTTTTAAAGGGCGAGAGCAGGGAAATGTGCAATTTACCAGCAGTAGTGATGTGGGACCACTGAATAGTTGTGCTGGTGATGCACACTCTATATAAAATAAAATAAAATAAAATAAAATAAAATAAAATAAAATAAAATAAAATAAAATAAAATAAAATAAAATAAAATAAAATAAAATAAAATAAAATAAAATAAATCATTGAATATTCCACACTGAATAGAAAAAAAAATAAAAAAATCAACAAAATAAATGATAAAATAATATAAAAGAAAATAAATAAAAAGTAATAGCCTACATAAATGAAAAAAAAATACATAAGATTAACAAAATAAAAATAAATAAGTTTGATAAAAGTAAACTAAAATAAAACAAAATAATCAATATATAAAATAAAATAAATAATAAAATAAAAACATAAATAAATCTAAAATAAAATCTAAAATAAAATCATTGAATATTTCACATTGAATAAATTACATCCATAAAAATGAACAAAATAATAATAAAATAAAATAAATAAAAAGTAATAGCCTACATATATGGAAAAAAAAGTAAATACATATATAAAACTAAAAACATTAAAACTAAATAAGTTATAAAGTAAACTAAAACAAAACAAAATAAACAATATATAAAATAAAATAAATAGCAAAATTGAATAAAAACAAATAAATATCAAATCAAATATAAAATCAAATATAAAATAAAAAAAAATCATTGAAAATTCCACATTGAATAAAAAAATAAATCCATAAAAAATAAATGTATTAAAATAAATAATATAAATAAAAAAACAAAATAATAATAAAATAAAATAAAAAGTAATAGCCTACATAAATGGGAAAAAATAAGTTAGATACAAGTAAACTAAAACAAAAAATAAACAATATATAAAATAAATAACAAAATAAAATAAAAACATAAATAAATGTGAAATAAAAATAATATATATAATTACATTACATAATATATATATATATATATATATATATATATATATAAAATTTACAAAATAATAAAAAATAAATAAACAAATAAAAATAGACAAAAGTAAACTAAAGCAAAACAAAATAAACAATAAAATAAAATCATGTAAAATTGAGTATATAAAATAAATATAGTAACTTGGATATTCTTGTGTAAATTTAACAAATACTTTACTCAATACTAGAAAAAAAGCTCATATGATTCTACCAACACAAGAAACCAAGATTGTCTATTGTATATGTCTTTTAAAAAAATACTGTACAACAAAAGTTCATTAAAATATAGGTAAAGTGTTACTTGTGACACATAACCCTCCACCCCGAGAAAGAGTGTGTGATCAAATCGTAACATCAGGAACAGTGGCAGAACAGAAGGAGACGAGGTTGTTCTGGACTGGAGCTGAGACTGATTCAGGCAAATATGATTCAGGCTGCTAATTCCAGTCATGTGAATGAAGAGATTAATTAGTGGGAACACTGGGATCTGAAACAGTGGCAATCCAATCGCTTCAACCCCACCCCCCCAAAATCTTTTCTCTCATCCTTCGCATCCCCATTTCCGTAATTAATTCAGCCGAGCACTAATTACTGGAGGCTTTTCCCAAACACAGTGAGGGGGGAGGAGGATAATCAAGTCCCATCGCTCCACAAAAAAAGAAAGAGAAAGAATGCCATTTTGGAGGAAGAGAGGTGGAAAAATCGAATAAACAAATTTGTTTAGTTCATTTCGAACCCTGGAGGGTTTGAGGCCGGGAAAACCGCACTCTCTCCATCCCGTTTCCACAGCAAATTGATATTCCTCTCCACGGCTCCCGGCCCGATCCTTTCACCCGGCTCTCTTTGATGAAGTTCTGAGGGACAGCCGGCCGGCACTGACATCACGACAGCACAATGCATCGTGGGAGGAGAGAACAGACATGGCATTAGTGAAGAGAGTCATGGGGAGTTGGCCATATGCAGATGAAGTGGGGCGCGCATTTCATTTACTAATTCCCAATGTTGTTATGAGTGCGTAGTGCGTTTTCCAACTGTATAAGTAAACCTATAATGAGCAAACAACTCAAATTCGGGATTGGTACTAAAATTTTGGTTTGGTTTGCATTCGTCCGGCATCAAGGCTTTCATCTGTATACGCTTAAAGGGATAGTTCGCCTAAAAAATTTGCATTTAGTGAATATGTTTCATCATATGTCCATCATTCTTACAGAAAACTATTCTACCTCAATAAAATATCGATAGCAACATATCGTTAGCCTGGCTAACGACAGACCTAATTCTCGTTGAGACTTGGGTCTGCACTGTAAAAAATATTTTCAAAATCACAACATTTTTTCTTTTGTCAAATCAACTTTATAATAATTTATTTAGTTGAGATAACTTATTATTTTGAGTTTCTGATGGTTAAATTGATCTACTTCATTGTATTAACTCACAGTTCAATCAACTTAAAATTTTAAGGCAACCCAGGTTACTTACTTTTTTAAGTTAAACCAACAATATTTTTTAGTGTAGTAATCACAACATTTTTTCTTTTGTCAAATCAACTTAAATAATTTATTTAGTTCAGATAACACATCATTTTGAGTTTCTGATGGTTAAATTAATCTCCTTCATTGTATTAACTCACTTTTTCCAGTTCAATCAACTTAAAATTTTAAGGCAACCAGGTTACTTAATTTTTTAAGTTAAACCATCAATATTTTTTTACAGTGTAGGAACCACGTGCACAATTTCTCGTATTTGAGGCGTGGTTTACGAATGCCCGGCGCCGTTTATTGGGTGCTAAGAATGTCTATCAAATGCGCCTGTACGTAGCTCATAGCCAATCGTTTCCATTAGAAAAACACAAGTATTATTAAGTAGTTTAACATAGAAGTTGTTATTTGCATTGGAAATTGTTTGCGCTTGAACTTCACAAGTTTAAAAAAAAAAAAAATCATTTAATGACTAAAGTCAACAACTTTAATCAGGTACGTGTGCACAGCTGAAAGTTATGCTACTAAAGCGGTAGCTGTATATTGATATTGAAAAGCAACACAACTTAGTGACACTGTGACAACCACAGTAGGTAGTCTACAGGCATGATGACAATATGATATTAATAAATAGCACTTACCATTTATAAGTTAAAGGACTTCGTCGACGACGATGCCTAGCAGGACTTTGCGCTCATCCAGGCCTCGGGACTGCCGAACAGAGGTTGGTATCGACAATTCTTTATCGCATTTTCCTTCTCGGGACACAGCTGAGCGGCAGATATTCCAAGGTTGACCGCCTCATGAACTGGTCCTCCATTTGGGCGATTAATGGTGAGACAACAATAACGACTGGGGTCTCGCGAAGTTTAACGTCAAAAACGGCTCTTTTTTCAAAATAAACTTGCATTAAACTACTTAAAACTATATCTAATGCTGCATCAAAAGGTAGCTTCGCGTCTGCTACCATGTTGAATCCATAGATGTAAACAAACTGCGTCGTGTGAGGGATAGATGTCGTCATCGTCTTGCTGCTCCCTCCCCGTTCTGTGATTGGTTCCCTAAATGAGGCGAAAAATCTGGCCATGGTATCCAGACTGCCTTTCAGCGTTTATTGAATCGCGCTGCGGTAAGCCAGTGTGGGGAAACCCAGACTAACATATCGTACTGATGAATAAAGATATTTTAAGGAAAGTCTCGTTCTTTTTTTGTTTGTTTGATGTTGGTCCTAAAAATGGAGGGTTAAGTGTTGTTTTGGACCCCATTGACTTTTATTGTATTGACAAAACATTGTTCAAAATATCTTGATTTTTGTTCCATAGAAGTCATATAGGTTTGGACCATTTTTTGGGTGTACTGTCCCTTTAAGAGCCGCCTGTTGTTGTCTCGTTCCCTCTTTCACAAACACACAAACATGACAATGAAATCCAGTGGAGTTGTTCAGGGCAACGCAACATCTCAGAAAGAGCGAGTGGGGGGGGGGGGGGGGGGGCTATGATGTCATTGTTCCGGGGGCCCCGTGTAGGGTGTATGTGTGTGTGTGTGTGTGCATGCGTGCAATGAGATCCTACTGGAATGATGTCACCTTTTGTTGCCCATCTCCATTCAACACAGCCGATCTAGCCTGAATTGAGTCCTGAGGAGAGAAGTGTGAGAAACTGCAGGCTAAGTTAGAGGACATGCTAATAGCGCTAGCTATAAAGATGTCATCAAACTCAGCTTAACCTCCACAAATATCAGACGCTGGCCCTTTAAACCGCTCCTGCACAATCCTGATCTTCATCCCAACTCTAAAGAAGTCTCTGAATGCACAATGCAATATTAAGGGAAGCATTTCAGTAGCTGAAAATTGTAATATTGCATAAAACATTTGCAATTACAGCACCGTTTCAATCCCATGTGCTCAAGAGAACAAAATCTTCACTTTCTAGAAAACCGATGCAAAGTATCAGTGCAACCAGGGAAGCCTTTTTTCCCCAACATAAATGACTCGCGTGCAAATAAATTCCAGTAACAAATGCTTTCATGCATTCCCAAACATCAGTTACACAATAAGTTGATCCAATCACATGACCTGCTGAGGCGGTGCATGCTTTTTATTGCCAATGGCGCCACCAGGGGGTGGCCAGGGGTGGCCATGGCCACCCCTGGCCGACTCCTGGCCACCCCATTGGCCACCCCAATGGCCAGTATTAATTTTTGTAGCATCAGTTATGCATTTTATAAATAAGTCAAAAATATTCTTAAGTAAAAGAAGACGGGGAATTATGTGTCGTGACGTGCTTTTTAAGTGCCAAATGGTATACTGTTATAGCAGCTTTTAGGTGCGTTTTTGCCACGTTCGGACAGGCAGGGATGCAAACAGCGCGCTTTTCGGCACCTCCCGCTTTTTTTACGTCAGTTTGGGTGACAAAGTCATCTGAAGTCATTCCATAGCTTAACGTGAGGGACAGAACAGAAGTATATTTACATCATTAAAGTATAAACTCGTTTTCCCTCCTCTGCGGCTGTCATCATTCTCCATTCATATTCAAACAGCACGCGCGCCTCTTGGATGCACGGTAAAACTCTCTCCAATATGATATATTGACATTATAAATGCATGATCTGTAGATAAAAGTCTGTATATTCGCATAAAATTACTTTATTTTCTTGGAGTTTGTTGCTGTTTTTAAACGACTCACTACCGTGTTCTGTTAGATCACACATACATATCACAAGGATTATGAATCGGCATCAAACGCACAATAACTGTGAAACAAAGGAACAAATCGCACTTGGATTTGTGCGCTCAACATTTCTTCGATTTGTGACATGAGCTTTTAAATGCACACTTCTGAAGCGCAGTGCTGCTGCACACTGTGACTCCATGTTGCTTTGAGCACATCAATCTGCACCCGCGATGCGCATACACGCTGTGTGCTCTCTGTTTTTCATGTAATCATGGGTTTGCGCACTGAAATATTATTAAAAGCCAATATATTTTGTTATACCTAGCCTGCTCAATACATTTTAAATAAGCATAATTTAATTGTATATAATTTATTTGTAGTTTAGGCTATGCACTTCTGAATTCTTGACATTAATATATAAATATAAAATTGTGACATGATTGCCTGATTGAATTTTAAAAGAGAACTAATAGTAATTTGTTTTATTAACATATTTAGATTTTATAAAATTACTGTGCAGATTTTTTCAAGAATTACTTTTTGCTGCTGATGTATACACTCATTAAGTGTATTAAAAATTCATAATACATTTATGTAATATTTAAATGTGTTAACTGTAATCTTACACTGCAAACTAATAACTTAAAAATGATTAAATTCATCACAATTATGTAAGTATCTGGAAATTTACTGTGGGGCAAGGACCCTTATATATCATATAATATATATCATTATACAATGTAATATATATTAGTTGGGCCCTACTAATATCATTAGTAACATTAAATATTACACAACAAACCAAAGTATATCAGTAGGAGTTTCCTTAAGTCTTTCTGATAGTTTTCTACAGGCTGGTTTATTACAACAGTAGAAAACAATTCTGAAATTATGGTTTATACTGTAGTTTTGGTGTGCCACCCCAAGATTTTAACTGGCCCCATCTGGCCACCCCTACGAAAAATTTCTGGAGGCGCCACTGTTTATTGCATCATTTATTGATAAAGAATGTGTTACTTTCTGTTTCAAACATTATTCAGCTCAATCAGGGTTATTATAGTGGTAACGCTTCCTTTTACAGTACAGTACTGTACTTATAGTGTACTTACCTAGAAAGTACTGGCTAATATAAGGTAAGTACATGGAACAGACTTAGGTTTAGGGGTAGGTTCAGGGTTAGTACTAGTTATTACCCAGTAATTGTAGTTACTAAAATAAGTACATTGTATTTAAATGGGTAACTGGACTGGAAAAGGAAGCATTACCATTATAGTTAACTAAACCTAAAAACAGAAAATATAAATATAAAAACTAATTCAATTCAAAATATGAATAAAAAATCCTGAAACAAAGTATTGCAATGACACGTAAATAGCATTAGCCTCAATTAACCGCATGCATTTTTTTTAAGATCTGATATGCATCTTGGCGTTTCCATCCAGGGTTTTTATATGCGACATTCCAAAATTTGCATAAAAATATGTGGCTGCGAAAGGCACAGACTTTCTTTCTATGATGCAGAAGTTTGTTGGATGTCAATAACCTCCCAAAAGAAGACAGTAAACACACAGCACCACAGACATTAGCATTACCTCACTGTTGTACTCTTACAGGGCTTTAATCAAGAATTAATCGATCCGCTGATAGCGCTATTTATTTGCATAAACCGTCTGCCTTATTTTAGCTCCTGAAGGGAATAATGCAAATCAGGAAACACTGCAAACATGTATAGATGTACAGACAGACAGACAGACAGACAGACAGACAGACAGACAGACAGACAGACAGACAGACAGACAGACAGACAGACAGACAGACAGACAGACAGATAGATAGATAGATAGATAGATAGATAGATAGATAGATAGATAGATAGATAGATAGATAGATAGCAAACATTATCATCTCTCATTATGAACATCCCAAGCTTTCCCTAAATTAAACACATAAATCCGTGTGACTGAAAAAAAGCAAATATGGTTTAAACCGTTTTACACTCATTTATCGTCGTCTGCCAGTAGTTTGTGGGATGATGTCAACATCCAAAATGACAATTGAGCAAAATGATGATCCACATTGAATAAACGATGGAAACGATTTGATTTATTGTGCTTCATCGACCAATAATCTCAAACATTACGGTTGGTGACAACAAATTAACCAGATACAAAAGCCACAAATTATGATTGTGTACGTTACAAAGCAACCTATAAACATTTCAGCTCTGTTTGCAATGACAGTTCACCATAAAACCTTAAAAGAAGACGCCAATTCATTTACACGCTCATCTTTGCTCTGCGTCTGATGCAGGAGGCCATTTTTGAAGTGTTCTCGTCAACATCTGACTCACGTATTTACAAATTCAGTGTACACGCAAAAGAACAGAGGCCTGACGTTAGTAGATTTGGCTCCAAACGCTGCCCTCCACGGCTCAATCCGGGCTGTATCTTTCTTTGGGACGTTTGTAGAGCATAAATGACCAATGCTTCACCACTAGACACTAATCTCAGAGGATCAACGCATAGGGAAGGGCTTCCTCATCACACACGACCCATGAAGGACACGTAAAGCACAGCGATAAAGCCATCTGGACCCCAAAACAGCCAGCAGCAAGAGTTTGAAAAGCAGCTACGGTCCAGACTTAGCCAAACAAACATAAACCAGATGGACTGATGTGGGATTTGAGAAGGAAGGGGGGGGGTCGGAAAGAGAAAAGGGTGTCTCTCCTTACAGCATCACTATTACAAACAACTGGAGGCTCATACAGATGTTCAAGCGCTTCCAAACCGCCGGGAGGCCGAGGACAGCCGAACGCTCTCCAGACGAGTAAATCTCTCACGAGCCGAGCGCTTTGACGGTCTCCAAAGTGTCCGCTGGATAAAAAGATCTCCGTGGGACGACGAACAGCAGGGGTGTTAGCATGGCAGTCGTGTTTGTTCCGGAAACGGTGTCTGATGCTGCAGGACAGGTGGACGGCGCTTTGATGAACTCTTCCACTCTTCCTCACGTGACGGATGAAACCTGTTGCATTTCACCTGCAATACAGAGGAAAACGGTGAAGGAAATCTGCGTGCTACTTTCACACTGTGAGAATGTTTGTTTGTGTTTCTAGTTGTGGAACTGCGGTTGGGTTTCCTGATATAAATCTCATCTGAAATGCTTCCGCCAGTGTGCATTTGTGTTTCTTCAACTTGGGGAAGTTTTATGCTTGAGGTGTTGATCTTAATTAAAACTAGCAAAAATAACCAATGTATTAAAAAAAGTAGTCCAACCTTAACATACTATATGCATATACATATACAGACAAATATGTAAATTGCAGAAAGAGATATTATAAACTTTGACCTATTTATTTTTGTATTTATTTATTTAATATACATGGATGGATGGATGGATGGATGGATGGATTGGGTGGACGGACGGACAGACGGACGGATGGATTGGATGCATGGATGGATGATTGGATGGATTGGATGGACGTATTGGATGGAGGGATTGGATAGACAGATTGGATGGATGGACGGACGGACGGACGGACGGACGGACGGATGGATTGGATGGGATGGACTGACGGACGGATTGGATTGGATAGACGGACGGATTAGATGGATGGACAGACGGACGGACGGATTGGATTGGATGGACGGACGGGTGGATTGATTGGATTGGATTGGATGGACGGATGGACAGATTCGATTGGACGGATGGATGGGTGGATGGATGGACGGACGGATTGGATGGACGGACGGATTGGATTGGATGGACGGGCGGGTGGATTGATTGGATTGGATGGACGGACGGATTGGATTGGATGGACGGGCGGGCGGGTGGATTGATTGAATTGGATTGGATGGACGGACGGACAGATTCGATTGGACGGACGGATGGGTGGATGGATGGACAGACGGACGGACGGATTGGATTGGATGGACGGACGGGTGGATTGATTGGATTGGATGGACGGACGGACGGATGGATTGGATGCATGGATGGATGGATGGATTGATTGATTGGATTGGATGGACGGACAGATTGGATGCATGGATGGATGGATTGATTGGATTGGACGGACGGACATACTGTTTGGATTGGATTGGATTGGATGGATGGATGGATGGATGGATGGACGGACGGACGGATTGGATGGACGAGCGGGTGGATTGAATTGGATTGGATGATGGATGGACGGACGGATTGGATTGGACGGACGGATGGGTGGATGGATGGACGGACGGACGGATGGATTGGATGGACGGACAGCCAGACGGAATGGATTGGATTGGATTGGATGGACGGATTGGATGGACGGACGGGTGGATTGATTGGATTGGATTGGATGGACGGACGGATGGATTGGATGCATGGATTGATGGATGGATTGATTGGATTGGATGGATGGATGGATGGATGGATGGATGGATACATAAATGGATGGATTGATTGGATTGGATGGACGGATGGACTGATGGATGGATAGACGGACAGATGTATTGGATGGATTGGATGGACAGACGGACGGACGGATTGGATGGATGGACAGCCGGACGGATTGGATGGATGGACAAAGTGAATTTTTACCCTATTAAATGCATGTTATATGATCTTATAGGAAATGATTCACTCGTTTATGTTTCTCCCTGCAACAAATAAACAATTAAAACAAGTTTTATTCAGAACAAAGAGTTACTGCAGTCAAAGAAACAGCTACACAACCTCTGAAAGTGGGCTAACCCGATGTGTTTCACACTGCAGGACTCTCATGCTCCGCAGTGAAACAGCCGCTCAAGAGAAGGCCTTGTTTCAGTCAGATCTCTTTTGTCATGCTAACTGTAACCTTTTAAAGCACACTGACTGCAGGTAGCCCAGAGAAACAATAGGATACAGTAGCATCCTCCTCTAGAGTTACTCTCCCACAGTCCTCGTCTTCCACTCGGCGGCCACAGTAATAAAGCCGTCCAACTATGACATCGCGGCTAGTCGTTTGTTTTCTGTACATTGCCATGGCGATGCGAGCGAGACCGCGAGATGGCAGCGACCGCGGAGATGAAAGGCGGCATTAGCGCATCAGGATTGAGACGAGCACTAAGATCTGTCAGAATCGCTTTTCTTTTTGGCCTTTGATTTTCACATAAGCTCCACTGAAAAGATCAGTGAAACTATGAAAAGTCACGCTAACCTCGTACTTCACTGTGGACTCGAGAACAACCAATTATTCAGGTCAATCTCATCACTCCATCTCTACCACAAACACTTTTACACACAGCATGACGGACGGCAGAAGAACAGAACGTCTTTGGCCATTTACTTGTTAAACTTGACACTGTGACATACAGAGGTCAGCTTAGTTTGACTGAAAGTTTCATTTTTAATTGGAGTTACTTACTGTGAGACGTCTGAAGTAAAGATTTGTGTCTTCAATGAAAACAACAGCATACTGGTTGTTGTGGTGATACTGCAGTTGGGTTTCCTGATATAAATCTCAAATGCAAATGCTTTTGCTCTTTTCGTACGCAGGTGTTCCTTCAAATAGGGGAACTCTTATGTCAGAGGGGTTGATTTTAATTTAAAAAAGCAGATTTTCAACATGTTCCATTTGTTATATTAAGATTTCATTTGCAATATGTGATTTTCCCCACGCTAAATTGCATATTTAAATAACTTTATCAACAAATATTTGCATCCTGCACTCTAAAAAATGCTGGGTTGTTTTAACCCAACTTTGGGTCAAATATGGACTAACCCAGCCGTTGGGTTAAATTTTTACATTACATTTTTAACCCAACATTTCGGGTTTGTCCATATTTGACCCAAAATTGGGTTAAAACAACCCAGCATTTTTTAGAGTGTGTGCATTAAATTATGCAAGCCTTGACAGAATATTTAATTCATCTTAAAATTTCATAAATGTATTCACTCTAAAAAATGCTAGGTTGTTTTAACCCAATTTTGGGTCAAATATGGACAAACCCGAAATGTTGGGTTAAAAATGTAATGTAAAAATTTAACCCAACGGCTGGGTTAGTCCATATTTGACCCAAAGTTGGGTTAAAACAACCCAGCATTTTTTAGAGTGTTCCGATATCAAATATCAAAATGCCGTTAATGCATGTAAACAGGTAAAAAAGCTCGGTTTGTCTTCTTATATCACCCTTTACAAAAAACAGACTGTCTATTTGAAGAGTTCAGCTGCAAAAGCCTCTAAGTGCCATTTACAATTTTCTTCTAGAATGATAATTTTTATCAAGCCTGTATATTAAAGTTCAGTAATTTCACTTAAATGGCAATGGAGATTACCTATTAATTATCATTTAAGTGAAATTACTGAACTTAAATATACAAGCTTGATAAAAATGATCATTCAAGAAGAAAATTTCATTTCTTTCTCGAGTGACACACCTATGATTATTATGCGGGTCTTTGTCTTCTCAGGTGAGAAACACCTCCACCATTATGTTTTATGTGAATGATTAGGTATTCATGGGTATTGCATATTGCCTTTCCAAACAAAACAGAAAATGTTTTTTTTCACAATTGTAAACGATTAGGTAAGACGATTTTCAGATCATTTTGAAGCAAAAACCCTAGGCGACAAAGTCCATTAGTCAAAAGTCTTGTGGACGCATATTGCGTATGTGTTTTGTGGCCTTATTTCAGAAACTTTCATTTTTAGCTTTTTCAATAACAATGCAGAAACAATATTCTCTCAAAAATACAAACATGTACATGCATGTTGCTCATATATTATGGTAGCCCTGTTTCTGCTAAATAGTGTAATTTCAACTGTGCCATTAATATGTTTATAAGCAACTGAAAAAAAGCACAAATGTCAGGGCATGTCAAAAGGACCCCAAAACACCTTTAAATAGCATCTAGCTACTATATACACTTATTGGAAAATACTGATATTTGTAGATAGTGTTAATAAAATCTACTAAAAAAATGACTAAACAGTTGAGATGAAATACTCCACTTGAGTAAAAGTGCTGATCTAAAAGCACTGCCGTTTACTTTATTTTTTTGTTGTTGTCATAATTAAGATTAACCAAAGCATGATTTCTTTTCTCTTTTCAGATAATGCAATAAATAAATACATCAGAATGGGTGAAAGTTGGAATTTAAAGTTTCCAACTTAAATTGGTATTTAAAATTCTCCAATAGTCATTGATCACAGAGTGCCAGTACAGAAGATGATATTCTCCTTTTACTGGTATAAAATGAAGGACGATGAGTGCTGTGGATGTCTGATAACATTAGAGTCTGCTGCATTCTTTCCCTCAGGTTAACGGCTGGATGAACTTTATAGTCCTGGATGCTCTGCTCTCATAAGTGAGATGGAGAGCACTCGAGCGATAAATACAGGCTTTGCAAATCTACACAGATTTTATTTACTGTACAGATGCTATCCAGAGCCTCCTGTGAGACCAGCGTATGTGTTCATGTGGGACAGCTAGAGTTTATTTGATGAAACAACATGATTTTACCAGTCAACTGTCCCTCCATCGGCACTGCATGCTGAAGCGTCCCGCCGTATTTGAGCTGATGATGCATCTGAAACTAAACACACGAGGTCCAGTAAGAATTCAGACACTGTGGCAACAAGTAAAATGTCTGTTTAAAAGCAATTCATGGTGTTTAGTCTTTATTATCATTTCTAATATCATGCGGCAAGTCATAAAATATGATATTTTTATATCAGATAAATCTACACTATTGTTCAAAAGCTTGGGGTTGGAAAGATTTTTAAAGTTTCGAACTTCACCAATGCTGATTTATTTGATCAAAAATACAGTAATATTGTGAAATATTATTAGAATTTTAAATATCCGTTTTCTATGTGAATATCTTGTAAAATGTCATTTATTTCTGTGATCGTTACTCCAGTCTTCTTCAGTCACATTATCCTTCAGAAATCACTCTAAAAAGCCTAGTTCACACAACATGATTTTAAAACGTCGGGCTGAACTGAGCGGTTTACATCGCACATGGTTCAAGTTGTTGAGCTGTTCACACCACACGACACAACGTGATTGGTCCGCAACAGGAGGTAAGACACTACACGAGTTGACGACAACTCTGTCACCCGACGATTCTATGTTGTCTACAAACCACGTTTTGTCATGAAAAATCACGCGATAAAATGAACCGGAAATACGAAAAACAAGGCAACAAAGAACACAACATGCGAATATGGACATCGGACCGAAACTAGTGCTGCAAACTGTTTGCGCGATGATTTGCTCTGAGAAAAAATGCTAAATAAGATTTACCCGGTGACCTCAACCCATGCCTTGCTCTGGTTGGCTGTAGCTCATGACATCACGTGAGGTTGAGTCGTGCGACAGCTCTGGATATCTAGCATGCTAGATCAGGGATTCCCAAAGTGTGGTACGTGAGCTGCCACCAGGGGGTGTGCGAGAGGAAAAATGGATAACACTTTAGAATACGGTTCCTTCGTTAATGAATAACTACACAAGAACTAATGAGTAACACAATATTAACAATCTAGTAACTATTATTAACTAACTAAGTAATAGCACATAGATGAAAGTGTTAGTTCACTATTAACTAATCAATGACTTCTATTTTTTAATACTTCCCAGAGAACTACTGAAAAAGTTTATTAATAATAACTAGTAACTACTATTAACTGAAAGAAACTCTTATTCGCGAATTAGTAAGTAATAGCTCACAGATGAAAGTGTTACTAGATACTTCTGTGGGAATTACTAATTATTTGGATTCGTATTATAAAGTGAAGATCATTGGAACTAACTAGTAATGACTCAAGTGTTACTACATGATCTAGTCATGATTTGTGCAAATGTTTGAGATTTTTGGTGAACTTTAGTATACTTTTAGAAACTGTCTTTAGTAACACTTGAGTAATTACTAGTTAGTTCCAATGATCTTCACTTTATATTACGAATCCAAAAAATTAGTCATTCCCACAGAAGTATCTAGTAACACTTTCATCTGTGAGCTATTACTTACTAATAAGAGTTAAAATGAGTTTATTTTAGTTAATTGTTAATAAACTTTTTCACTCTGAGAAGTATTAAAAAAATAGTAGTTATTGATTACTTAATAGTGAACTACCACTTTCGTCTGTGTGCTGTTACTTACTAGTTCGTTAATCAGAGTTTCTTGTTAGTTAATAATAGTTACTATTGTTAATATTGTGTTACTCATTAGTTCTTCATTAACGAAGGAACCATATTCTAAAGTGTTACCGAAAAATGTAATGGCTGTCTGTTTTTTGTTTTTTTTTTAAGTGTAACAAAAAGAAATCAAGAGACATTTACAATAGATAAAAATGTGCGATTAATCGCGAGTTAACTATGGCATTAATGCGATTAATCGCGATTAAATATTTTAATCGTTTGACAGCACTACTAAAAACCACGTTTTGTATCCATACAATAAAAAAAAAACCATGAACAAATCGTTTGAATCGTTGATTCAACGACAAGCAGGAGAAAGAGACACATTAGCTATTTAGCTTCATAGACTCCCATTCATTCTGCACTCGCCCGTGATCACCTCCAGTGGAATTATAATGGAACTGCAACCAAGATGATACACAATGGGGCTAATAGGAAGTGCCAAGGCTCTCCGTTAGACGGACTCTGATCGGGTTTAAAATCGTGTCGTGTGAACTAGGCTTAATATGCTTCTAATAATCTGACCCCAATCTTTTGTTCGGTAGTGCTGCATACATGTAATATTCTTTGAAGAACTTCAAAAAGACCAAAAGATTCAGCTGAAAAGCCCAAGGACCGACACCACGATCTTCTTAATGAAGTCATCATATCAGACATGCTTGTTAATAGATTCAATCGGCCAGTGTTTTACTACTGCTGCCCTAACACAAAATCAGGTCATGTTCTCCAAACCCGTCCAATCTTTCTCCGGCTCTGACATCACAGCTGTCTCAGAGACAACAGAGCCTCCCTCTTTTATTCCGAACAGATGGAGAAACAAATAACAGATCCAGTATGATTCTGTAGCCAAGCAGAACCAGCCCTGCACTCCCGGCGACATGTCAATTATCACTGATAAATATCTCTTCCCTCTAATCGCTCCGAACAGAGCCCGCTCTCCTATCAAACTCATCCTACAAGGCTTTATGCGGTTCACTGTCTTGACTGAATGAAGAATATTTACCTGGACGAGGGGGAATCATTAGAAAACATTCATAATTCTTGAGCATCAAATCATCATATTAGAGTGATTTCTGATGGATCATGTGACACTGAAGACTGGATGCTGGAAATAATACAGGAATAAATACAATTTTACTGTATATTCACATTGGAAACAGCTATTTTAAATTATAATAATATTTCTCTTTTTTGGATCAAGTAAATGTAGTCTTGGAGAGACTACTTTCATAAATATTAAAATCATAAATATTCCAGTATAATATGTCAGATCATGGGCATAGCAAAGGCTTATTTTGGGATCATTTTTCATAAACTGACCAAGTTTGGCCTCAAATGAAAGTTGACAGTTATTGTTTATTGAACATTGAAGCAATATCACAGCACAATTGTGATGCATCAAATCTCAAATACAGTCATGGTCAAAATTGATGGCACCCCTGGTAAATATGATCAAAACTGGCTGTTTATCCTTTTGATCTTTCATTCCAAAAATGTGCAAAATTCGAGCCTTTCTGAAGTAAAATAATTTTTTGATGCACTTCAGAACTATATTCTTTGGTTTTACTCATTGTGATGGATGATTATAGGAATTTGGCATTTGTGTTTCCTCATATTTAATCTCCTGTGAAACAAGAAGTCATGACTGGACAATTTCATGTTCCTAGTCACCCTGATGTGCTAAAAACGGTAAATATTAATGGGAATATCCTTCAGAGATATTACACTCGTAAAATATTCCAGTGGTGCTAATAAATATTTTTTGGAGAAAAACATTTATTGTGCTCTGAGGATACGCTCTCAGAAAAAGGTACAAAAGCTGTCACTGGGGCTGTACCTTTACAAAAGGTAAAATTTTGTCCATTTCATGAGCTAATAAGTACATTTCAGGTGCTAATATGTCCATTTTAGGAGCTAATATGTACATTTTATGTCCTAATATGTACATTTTAGGTGCTAATATGTCCATTTCAAGAGCTAATATGTAAATTGTAAGTGTTAATATGTATATTTTAAGAGTTAATATGTACATTTTAGGTGCTAATATGTACATTTTAGGTGGTAATATGTACATTTAGGTGCTAATATGTCAAATTCATGAGCTAATATGTCAATTTTAGGTGGTAATAGCTTTTGTACCTTTTTTCTGAGATTGTAAATCATGCAGATTTATTTTTTTACAGCCAGTTTTGATTTAATAAGGGTGCCATCAATTTTGACCATGACTGTATAACAAAAATCATTTTCATACTACACACAGTAATCATGTTCACAAATAGATACTTTATCACTAAAAACTCAGAAAGAGCAATTTTTGGCAGAATAATGATCAGCAGACTCACATAAGCGCTGCGTTTAGCCGGATCACCTTCACGCCCCACTAATGCCTCATTGACAAATTACAGTCATTTTAATAACTATCTTCTGGACATTATTCCTGGAAACTAATGACTCATCTCATGACTCATAAGGGAAACAGCAAAAGTAGTTATCAGAGAATAAGAAAGAATAAGACGTTGAAAAGGCAATACACATGATTGGAAGCCTTGCCTCTCAGATGCCTTCTGACTGTCAAAACAAATGGGAGTTCAATAACTAAATAGCTATGAATTCATAATCAAAAACACAATTCTCTTTTTCCAAGAAAGAAAAAAACCATTTTGAACTAATAAAAAAACAAAACAAAAAAAAAACTGGCACACACTAGCAAACTGAGTTTCCCGATGACTGAAAACTCTATAATAATAACTGAGAACAACCATTACAAATTGTGATTGGACTGCACTTTTTGATAACAAGAACCCGCAAATATTGATGATCCTCTCGCAAATGTAATATTATTATTATTATGTTCATATATAGTGAATGTGTGTTCCGTTAGCATTTAGTCTGCTTTTATTTATTTTCATTTTAGTGATTTTAACTTCGGCTTTAAAAAGCTATTGTTTATATTTTAAGCCTTTTTTGTAGATAACGCGCTACATTTGTTTTCATAACTTCAATTTACACATTGTTTGGAGGACAACATTGTGCTGGATAAATAACAGTTTATTCTCTAATAAATAGATAAAATAAAATGGCTTTTTCTAATCCAATTTAAGGAGTAGTTCACTTTTGAAAACAAAAACAAAAAAAAACTTTTGCTTATAATTTACTTACCCACATGTCATGCAAGATGTCCACGTCTTTCTTTCTTAAGTCGAAAAGAAATTAAGGTTTTTGATGAAAACATTCCAGGATTTTCTCCATATAATGGACTTCAATGGGGACCAAACGGTTCAAGGTCCAAATGAGAGTTTCAGTGCAGCTTCAAAGGGCTTTAAACGACACCAGACGATGAATAAGGGTCTTATCAATCGAAACGATCGCTCATTTAATAAATAAATAACAAAGTTTAAGTTTTATAAGCTCAAATGCTCGCCTTGCTCTGTTCTGTGTGACTCCTGTTCGAACTCGTTCATCAAAATGAACAAATCTTTACCTGAGTAAATTCTTTCGTTTCATTCGTTGACTGAACAAAATGACTCGAAAAAAGATTCGTTCATTTTGATGAACGAGTTCGAACAGGAGAGTCACGAATGCTACTGTAGCTGTACAGAGCAAGGCGAGCATTTGAGGTTATAAAACTTAAACTTTATTTATTTTTTAAATGAGTGATCGTTTCGCTAGAAATGACCCTTATTCATCGCCTGTTGTCGTTTAAAGCCCTTTGAAGCTGGACTGAAACGCTCATTTGGACCTTGAACTGTTTGGACCCCATTGAAGTCCATTATATCGAGAAAACTCTGGAATGTTTTCATCAAAAACCTTAATTTATGGACATGGACATCTTGGATGACATGGGGGTTAGTAAATTATCAGCAAAAGTTTTTTTTTCAAAAGTGAATTACTCCTTTAACTGATTAATTAAATAAATAAAAGATTATAAAATTGTATCTAGTTTAATTAATTCAAAAGATCAAATGAGCAGCAAAACAATGCCATACACAGGTTGCATCCAAAAGTGAAAGTCCTTCATATCTCTTCCTCCATTTACAACACCACCATAAACCGCGGTGTGAAGGGTGTCATGCACATGTTCACTTTCCAAAAACTTTCCAAACTTCCCACAGACACCAGATTGAAAAACCCTGTTCAAACATCAAATCACCAGGACCAGATGGACACCCAGTGGAATTTTATCAGGAGATTTGGCATCATCTTTCCCACTCGTCCTCAAAATGATGTCAGAATTTTCTGAGAAAAGCAATTTTGAAACAAAAAGAGCTTTTAAAACGCTCGGGTGAAAAGCCAAATTAAAAACAAACACAATCTAGTAATCTCTTTTTATAGAATCTCTGGCATCGCATCTGAAAAAAAAACATGAAGTCTTTTACTGATATTCTGACCAGATCATATCACCATTCAAATACATATTAGTATTAAGGTTCATTTAACTAATAAACAAATAAATAAATAGTGCAATTTGTACATATGAATTTAGTAGCCTATATCTTCTCATTGAAACCTTGCTGTCCTCTATACTAATGTTTGCCTGATATGATGCAATATTGATGTAACTCAACTTGCACCATGAGATGATGAGGGTGTGCGCTTGATTAGTTTCCATTTTCCATCTTTATTAAAATGCTCTTCCACAAACAGACGTTTGGAACAACTAAGTGGGTTGCATCTTGGGATCAGGGTGTGAAGGACAGCAGGGTGTTGGGATATTAGGGGGCGTTTAGTGAATTCAGCACTTTAACAACAGAATCGAATCATTTAAACAAGCTTTTATAAACAACCAACAGCATAAAGAGCTTTAGCTAGTGTATGCAAACAGATTTACAATATATCCTTCTATGAAAGTATAACTCACAGCAGATAACAAGTAATTAGTCTATAGGCTACATGTGACTGATATACTATATATGATATAGTATGATATATATATATATGGCAAGCCATTTTAACTTTGATTCATTTCCAGGATATAAATTCTTAATATCTGTGATTGTATTTTCACTAGTGAAATGTCACCATAGGCTGCCATTCAAAACCAATTGTTGACATCAAGAATTGGTTTCTTACTTAATGCCAATATCACATAAATACAATTATTACTGGTAAAACCCTTTATTTTTGATATCAAAAATTCAATTGTTACTAGTTGAAATGTCTACTCTTAATATCAACAATTGAACGACTAGTAACAATGTTGATTTTTGATATCAATAATGTAATGTTAATTTCTGATATCATGAATGTGATTATTACAAGTAAGAAAGCCATTTTAGATATCTGAAATAATATTGATATCAGAAATACAATTTTATATATCAAAAATGATCATTTTTTCTAATACCAATTGAATTTTTATCAAGAAAAAGACATTGACAATTTTCAATATCAGGAATTCGCATTTTTACTAGTAACAATTCTTGATATCAAAAATGATGTTTCTACTAGTAAAAAAACAATTCTTGATATCAACAATTTATTTTGAATGGCAGCCTATGGTGAAATTTCACAAGTGAAAATACAATTAGAGATATCAGCAATTAAATTGTTGATATCAAGAATCCGTATCCTGGAAAAGTATAAAAGCTAAAACGGCTTGCCATAGATATATGTGATTGGTATATGATGCAGTATATGGTATATGTGATTAATATACGATATGTGATTGAAATATAGGATATATGATATATGTGATTAATATATGATATATGTGATTGATATACTGTACGATATAATATATGACATGATATATGAAATTATGATAGGATATAAGATATGAGATATATGATATGAAATTAAATGAAATGGTGAAATTATATGAAGTAATATAAGATATGAGATGAGATATTAATGCATTTTTATCATATATGTCCACTGCTCCTGAAAGCTAAGAGAGAAACTGTTTATGCATGTCCTTATATCAAACACATCTATGCAATCTTGATTTCAACCCAGGAAGAGATTTTTCCCCCAAATTTAATAGATTTACCATGCACTCATCATGTGAAACACATCTCAAAAAACTTGTTTCATGCTCCTTTTAAAGCGTAGCGTGTGATGGGGCTCTAGAACTGAACATTTATAAGAACATTGTAGTCCCAGATGGATGTGGTTCATTGGACTCACATAATGAATTGATAGGGATCAGTCAAGAAAGAGTGTGCGCTAATGTTATCAACTACAGCAAGATCTTGTAGTGCTGCACATTGTGTACGAAATGCCATTTCTATTCAACGCCATGTGTTTTTACAAGTTCATCTTTCTTTAGCAAGTAAAAAAAAAATCTCTGCAAAGTTATTAAGCACAAAGTTCTTCTCCATATCAGTGTTTCTGAACTCCTGAAACGCCTCCATTGTAGACTTGAGTTTTCTCCGGGAACGAACACGTAATAATATTCCTCATTTAAATAATTCATAAAGGGGCGGGGCCTGGTTGAGTTAGTAGTGTGTTAAAAGGGGTGGTTATGCAAAGGGGCGGGACATTTCCCAAACACACTCAAAATGCTTGACCAATCACAACACACTGATCCAGCCGACCAATCAGAGCACAGTGCGATTTTCAGAAGGAGGGGCTTCATAGAGACAGGAAGTAAACAGGGGTGTCAAACTCAGTTCCTGGAGGGCCTAGCTTCAACCTTAAGGCGAGACGCGGCAGGCAAAAACTTAGTTTTGTTTTTTTCACTGGTCAATTTAGAGATTTTGGAATATTTGTCTTCAATAACATGTCTTCTTTCAGACTTGTGGTGAAAAAAAAAGTCCAAAATACACATTTAAGTCTTTATATTACTACAATTTGTCAGTTTGCGTCTGTAGATTTCTCTTATATTCTTCAAAAGTTGTCGTTATAAATCCTGCTGCTCAGCGATCGCGATCTGCACCCTGTCATCACACACACCGTTAGAAAGCTCTCTTTCTCCTGTACAACGCTGTCGGACCAAATATGGTCATTTCCTTTTTATCAGCAACCAATCGTGAAAGTAAAAGGGGGGATTTAACTATAAATGTGCGATCTCATTGGCTGATGTTAAATCTTTAAAGCCAGTTTTCTTAAAATGACTTTTCTCCGAAATCCAAAAGTCCGAAATCTCCACTTCAGTCTCACCTACACTCTAAAAAGAAAAGGTTCTATATAGAACCTTAAAAGGTTCTATCAGCACTACGTATTTGGAACCCCTAAAAGGTTCTATACACTATAAAAAAAAGGGTTCCTATATAGAACCATGGGGTTCCGTACTTGGCCAATAGAACCTTTTACCAAAAAAAATGGTTCTATTTGAGTTCCATATATGCAGCGGGGGATGGAACCATTTCCGGTTCTAAATAGAACCATTTCTTCTAAGAGTGTACATACACCAAACTTTCCAGTCTTGAACCTAGTTATATTATGAAGACATTTACAGAGGGATTTGCAAATATATAATTCCTGGCCTGATTTATATAACATTTTATTTCAAAAAACATGGCGAAAATATTTTTTTTAAGGCAATTGGCAGTATTTTCTGATTTACAGGATAACAAAAGTAGATATCCATAAATCTTTTAAAAATTTAATCATCTAATGTGAACACAATGAAAAAAGAATTTTGAACCTGGCTTTATCCAATACTCAGTTTAAATATATGCAAATTAGTGCATATTTAATTAGATAATGCCTCATTTGCTTATTTAAACATTCAATTGCAGAAAACTTGTAATATATATATATATATATATATATATATTCCTCATCTTAATGTAGGTAATCAACTGGGAAAGTTTCATGGTGATATCTGCTAATTAAAAAAATGGGTAACGCTTCCTTTTACAGTACAGTACTTACAGTATACTTACAGTGTACTAGAAAGTACTGGCTAATATAAGGTAAGTACATGGAACAAGGGTAGGTTTAGGGGTAGGTTCAGGATTAGTACTAGTTATTACCCAGTAATTGTAGTCACTAAAATAAGTATATAGTATTTACATGGGTAACTGGACTGGAAAAGGAAGCGTTACCAAAAAAAATGACCCTTTTCACCTGTAGTGTCTCGCCTTAATCAAACAAACCTGATCCAGTTAATGAAGTCCTTCAGAAGCACACCAAGTCCAAAATGTTGGCACGTTAAAAAAAAAAAAAAAAAAAAAAAAAAATCAAAACGACCTATGGTTGCAAGCTCCGTCGATACCGACCATAACTTGAGACCATATTTGGCCAACGATGATTCTGGGAAACGCACCCCAGAGCGTTTCAGACTGGGAAGAGAGGAGCTACAACAATGTGAAAAACAACATGCATTCAAGCATGAAAACCTATTCTAGTAGAGCCCAAAACAAAATTAAGACTTTGAAATAGGTCCCCTTTACATAGGAGAACACAAGCACTACAAGAGAGTCCATCCTGATGGCATGGCACCAGACTGGATCATCCCAGAAGGCCAGAAAGCAAGCGAGACTCCTGAGCATTGTGTTGGTCTTGTGCTCCATGATTAAAGGCAGACCTTGGCCTAAGATCAAGCCTCATGCCCAGCAGGCTGTTACTGTCGGAGCCGTGGACGATCGCTGGCCAACGCACATCGAGCTGGCAGTAGCAGGAGAGTCTGCTAACCCTCCTGAGAAGCCGTAGGCACGTAGAGCTTGGTGAAACTTCAAAAAAGATTTGGGGGAGGTGGTTGTTAACACTTTGAAAGAATAATGGGCATTGTATAGGTAAGCTTTGAGGGGGGATTGCTGCTGTATTGATTCGCCAAACAATGTTTGGATTCTATATCACTTCAGAGTCTATGATTGGATCGTTATTGCTGTGATTATTATGGTTCTAGCATGTTCTATGTTTGGTAACCGTTCTTCTAATCCTAATTGAAGGAGTGTGTATCTTTTTCATTTCTTAAAGAGTTAGACACACGGAGATTCATCAGGCTCAAACTGCGAAAGAATGGTTGTGAGGGAGCATCATTTTCACCTTAGAGGAGTAGTTCACTTTAAAAAAAAACTTTTGCTGATAATTTACTCGTCCCCATGTCATCCAAGATGTCCATGTCTTTCTTTCTTCACTCGAAAAGAAATTAAGGTTTTTGATGAAAACATTCCAGGATTTTCTCCATATAATGGACTTCAATGGGGTCCAAACAGTTCAAGGTCCAAAAGAGAGTTTCAGTGCAGATTCAAAGGGGTTTAAACGATTGCAGACGATGAATAAGGGTCTTATCTAGCGAAATGAGCGGTCATTTCAAGAATGACTCGAAAAAAGATTCGAACAGGAGAGTCACGAACGCGCATCACAGAACAGAGCAAGGCGAGCAATTGTGCTTATAAAACTTAAACTTTTGTATTTATTTATTAAATGAGCGATCGTTTCGCTTGATAAGACCCTTATTCATCGTCTGAAATTGTTTAAAGCCCTTTGAACAGTTTGCAGTTTGCACTGAAACTGTCTTTTGGACCTTGAACCGTTTGGACCCCATTGAAGTCCATTATATGGAGAAAAATCCTGGAATCTTTCTGTCTTCAGTCGAAAAGAAATGAAGGTTTTTGATGAAAACATTCCAGGATTTCCTCCATATAATGGACTTCAATGGGGTCCAAACGGTTCAAGGTCCAAAAGACAGTTTCAGTACAAACTGCAACCTGTTCAAAGGGCTTTAAACGATTTCAGACGATGAATAAGGGTCTTATCTAGCGAAACGATCACTCATTTAATAAATAAATAACAAAGTTTAAGTTTTATAAGCTCAAATGGTCGTCTTGCTCTGTTCTGTGACGCACGTTTGTGACTCTCCTGTTCGAACTCGTTCATCAAAATGAACAAATCTTTTTCCGAGTCATTTGGTTCATTCAACCAACGAAATGATCGAATTGACTCGAAAAGATTCGTTCATTTTGATGAACGAGTTCAAACAGGAGAGTCACTTTCGCTTGATAAGACCCTTATTCATCGTCTGGAATCATTTAAAGCCCTTTGAACAGTTTGCAGTTTGCACTGAAACTGTCTTTTGGACCTTGAACCATTTGGACCCAATTGAAGTCCATTATATGGAGAAAAATCCTGGAATGTTTTCATCTAAATCCTTCATTTCTTTTCGACTGAAGAAAGAAAGACATGGACATCTTGGGACTACTCCTTTAAGCATTTGCCAATTTAAATCCAAAAAGTAACTGTTGTGGCACACTAGCTCTTCCTTAACTGACTCTTAACACTTTAAAGTCATGCTTTGTGTTATGTTCAGAGTTTGAGAAGCGTTCTGCGTTTCAGGCTATTTTGCTTTCAGGCGACTAGTGGAAGGAAAACACCCAAAATACACAATTTAAGTGTTATTTTATTACACTTGATCCATTTGCTTCTGCGGGAATTCAATTGCAATACACATCTTTAAATGCTTTATCCCGAATGAATGACCTTTCTCAGAAATCTCCACTTCAGCAGCACTTACATCAAACTTTCCAGTTTTAGATCAATTAAAATTTTAAAAAAGCAACTTGTCACTGGAAAAACAATGCAATGCAAAAGCATTTTAGTTAGCGATTCCCCAACACCACTGTTTCTGCCCTTGCTGTAACTCATTGTTCACTCTCTCAGCAGCAGATGGAAAAGACAACAGTCTTTATGCACTGTATAGCTTACATCTTGTTAGTAATCTTAATTACCTCAGCTCTCAAATAGGATCTGCTGATATTTCGGATGACAGGTGGAGAACATGCATGCAATCACGTGCCAGACAGCATCCTAATGAGGAGGAAGTCCACTGTCTGAGGTCATGTTTCCTGGCCAGGAGAACTATCTAAAGAAATTATCTCAAATTAATTACACCTAAAATAACCAACCCATGCTTGCGTGTATGTGGAAACATTTCTGCAAAATAATATGATGCTGCTTCTTGCACGTTTCGCGACACTTTCGAAACAAACCGTCCAGTAAGGGGCGCTAAAAATGCTTTTGGTTAGTGCCTCGTCCTGCATCTTAAATTATTATATTTTTAAACCTTTGAAGTCCGCACCAAGAAAAAAGTGATGGAAAAATGTTTTGTTTGCATCTTCTTAAGTCGCTAGTAACCACACTCAATGTATTTTATTTTCAACACATCCCATAATTTTTTAAATATCAGCCTCTACCAAAAGGTTGAGATGTCACTTAATGCTAATAAATGGTATCGGAATTAATAATAATAATAATAATAATAATAATAATTAGTTACATTTATATATGCAAATACAAATTCATACAAATACCTTGCCATACTTTCATAATTTATGATCAAAACCTTTTCTAGTCTTAACAAAACACATTGTCAGAAAGGTCTGAGTCTCAAGGCTCCATATTTTGTAACAAAACTGATATTTGGACAGAAACGTATTCATTTGTATTAAATTAAATAATTAAATTCAATGGAATTAATGTCATTTTAGGTATTAAGCCTAAACAAAATCTCATGAGAACTTCAATTTTTGTGATATCAACTTCAAATTTGGAACAGAACTTGGTTAGATGTATGGCTTTGATTTTTTTTAATATATAACATTTTGTAAACTATTTAGTACAGTATATTTGATTTAATGGAAATTTAAAACTTCCATAACTTTTTCATACTTTTATTTTTTGAAGTGCTTTTACTTCAGCAATAATCTGCTGAGTGTTTTCTTTAAATCAAGACTAAACTTGGGTCTTTATTCCAAAGCATACTTGAGTTACAACCAAGTTTTAATAGTGCATTGTAATGTCCATTCTCACAATTAACCATTAGGTGCCAAATAAACCGTTTGGTTGAGCATGTTTTTGAAAAATATTGAAAATATACAATTTTTTTTTTTTTCATAGCACCAAGTAACATCATTTTCTAAAGTTAAGGCTCTTATAGTGTGTAATATGCTTAGCTTGCAAAATTTCACCAAAAACAGTTCACATGGCTCGGGTGATTTATTTGTTTCTGACATCATGTTGTGACAAGTGCTGTTGATTGACACTGTGAAATAGTGGATTTTTTGGCATAATATACATCAACCAGATGATAGAGATGGCTCAATCAGTTTGAGTTAAGTCTCAATATAATAATAGTGACTCAAAACGTGAGAAGTCACTTAAATGCATTGAGACTGACTTCTCCACAAAGCATGCATGTGATGCTGCCTTAGTATTCTGCTAATTTTCCATACCTTTTGCAACCAATCTCGCATCGAGAGCTCATCTATGATGCCTCAATAGGTTTTGGAAGAGATCGAGCATCTTTTGGCGATGCTCTCCGCTTAGGAAAAGACATTTGAAAGATCATGTAATTGGTCAAATGAGCCCAACTGTGCACGTGTGCCAGTGTGTCCACATGGCCAGATAGTGTTAGCGAGAGTTTATCCGCGATCAGGTTTTAATGTTCGAGGCTTGGATGGAAAGTGGAGGAGGTGGGGGTTAGAAACAGCTCTGTGGGAGTCTTTTGCAATTAGTAACTATTCCACACATCTGGAAACATCTGTCACAGGGGAATTATCTCTTGCTTCTGGGAACAGACCTTGCAGGCCAACCGCATATGTTTTCCAAATGCACGTGCACAGATACACACACACAAACCACATAAATACATAACTGCTAGTCAGTTGGCAACACAAATAGTACTAAATGTATATGATATGAATTTACTCAACTCTGTTTACCTCTTGTGTTAGTCACTAAAAATATTGCACATGCCAACTTTCTTACACGCACCCACGAATATCAACTTATTATAAGTTTGTAATTCCCTCAAGTGTGTCAAATCAAATGAAGCAAAAAAAGAAGTTCATGATTACTTTTCCTTTCCAGCCCACTTTTAATCCAATTTTCGAATTACAAAAATCTGGTGCCATGATGTTTCCGATATTAGGCAGAGTGGGGCTGAGGCATTCAAGCCTTTTCATTAAAACTTCATTAAAGTGTTTATTTATTTCCATTGGAACCAAAGAGAAAAGTCTTGAATCAGGAATCAATGAATTTAAAAGCCTAATGATACTACAAATTAAAAGCATGGTTGTACTCAAAGATATTGACAGATCTGGCCATTTCCCGGGAATAAAGACAAATGTGCTGCCGAACCTCGTCTCTATGAAAACATCAATCCTGCTAACTGACTAATATCTTAATAGCTCCTTATAAAAAGATGTCCAACTTTAGTACGCAATCACATAAAGTGCTTTATCACATATCAAATTTCAAATGTTTTATTGCAATTATCGTTGCAAAATGCAAACTATATTATGAGGACAATGAATCAATGTGCATTCATTGTGAAAAGTGCGTTGACTTGACATAAAGTTCAAACGAAAGGACTCATGACCTTTAACCTAAATCCTAACGAGTGGAACGTTTTGATACACAATCAAGGCGAAACTGAATATTGCACGTGATTATGCAAACCGATCTAAAAAGTCCCTACAGGATTTCACGATTTTTTTTTGTGATTTTTGCGATCAAAATGACTGATTTTGTGGTGGTAATTTCCAAAAATTTGTGAAAAAATTTGCGATTTATATATATAACATTTACCATAACAGTATTCAGTCCTTCCAGAAAAACGCTGAGTTTTTTTGTGATTGTTGCGGGCAAAAATTGATTGATTACGCGGCCCGTTTTCTTTAAAAATGCGATGGAATATGTGGGATATTTATGCAATTTTATGCGATGAAATTGCAGGAATTTGCAAAAATTGAGGGAACTTGCAAAAATTGCGGTTTGATGAAAAAGAGAAAAAAAGTGATTCCCCCAACATCCTGTTAATATAAGAGTCATTTCTTATTACTTCCTTTGATAAGCAAGAATACTACATCATAGAAAGTGCTGGGAATATTTAATTTCTCATCTTGTTTTATTTCAGACTGTAACGAGTGTAAATAAGGTGTGGCCCCTTTAAAAGCTGAGCGCTCCTCGTTGAACTCTCTGCAGTGTTATATGTGCGCCTCGTGCGGGTAATTTCTGTTTGAAGCTACTTCTTTTATCTTATGTTGTTTATTAGGGAATGATGTAACGGTAGAACGTTCGACAGACAGTTATACGAGTTCGATTTGTGAGATGTCAATCGCCTCGTGAGTCTGTCTGGCGTCGCGTAATTGCGTCACTTCATAACGTTCCCATGGAAACAGGGGGAAATGGCTGCTCTTGTGTGAAGCAAACGCAACATTTCTCAACTTTCTGCTAAGATACATGTGACTTTTCTTGCAACGAAAATGCGAGGATTATGAAATTATGCAAACCCCGCATACTTTGCACGGAAATCGGCAATTTATGCGGCGAAAGTGCGGCGTATTTGAAAAAAGGCGGCCCCCGCATAAATATGCGGACTTTGGCTGATTTTGCATTGAATTCAGCGATCGCATAATCGCGTTTTTCTGGAGGGAGAGCTGACTCTTTTTTACATGATCCCGCTCTCTCTTTTTTCCCAAACCCCAAAGCCAGAGTCACCACATGAGTACAGATCGGTCCTAATGAAACTCTCTCCCCGTGTGTGTGTGTGTGTGTGTTACTGGACAGGGATAAAGCCTATTCTCAGTATGCATGTAAATGAGTGGGTCAAATTCCAGGCCCAGGGATTTGTTGGAGACACATGGGTAAGGTCTGGCCAGGACTAAGTCAATAATTCAACCTCGACCACAAGGTCTGTCTTCCGCCTCCCCAATGCCTGTTTAAGACGGTTCTCTCGTTCTGACCGCCATAACAAACAGACAGGGTGAGAAGTACAAAAACACATACAAACGTGAATTAACAAACATTGATTCCCCTACTCAAATACCTTTACAGAGACAAAAAAAGCCTCAGACTATCTTCACCAACCTCAAACACACATACACACACAGCGATATCTAATTTGAATTAGCAGAATGAAACAAAAGTGGACAGGGTGGACGAAAAAAAAATATTTCTTTACCTACCGTGTTATATAATATAATATAATCCCTTTTAGATGTATCTACCAAAGACTGTGTGTTCACACTTGGCAGGTTTGTCTCAAATTAAAACTCATTGTTTGATTGCTGTGTTGTGTGGTTGAGTTTAAATAAGTGGGAAACGCTGCCATCTGAAAACTGACAAGTGGATCATGGTCTCGGTCCGCTTCCAAACGAACTGTTCGAGTTAAATATAGAGGCAACACAGACCAAAGACATCTAAACAGACCAAAAACCCATTATAGTTGAGATCAGGTGTCAGTTTCCCTGCAGCAGATCTGCATTTGGAGGAATAACTGGTATTGTCATCGTTTTTTTTTTTTAAGACTGGACCAAATGAACCAACCATTGTGAACACACTCTAAATCATAATCAACAAACCAAAATACAACATAGGACAAAACAAAAAAACTAAACAAACCCCCAATCCAAATACCAAACCAAAAAACCCAAAGAAAAGCCAAACCAAAAGGCAAATCAAATCAAAACACAAGCTCTAAAAGCACCCTTAATTATGTTGGGTCCTGGGAGAAAACAAGCATTAAAGGGTATCTAAACCCCTGGTCAGAGCCTGACTCCACCCACTGGCAATATTTGAAAATGTTGAAAAAGTGGGCGGACCCCAGCGGAGATAGAGGGGACGAAATAGATGCTAAAACACTCTATCATGATCGTTTTCAATACTCACAATTCCAACTCCTGACTCGCTTCAGTGGTTTTGACGACACAAGATGTTTTTTAGCTCGCGTGGTGAGCTGAAACCTGCATACGTCACGAAGTGCGGAACATCCAACTGCAGTAGCCACCGTTCAACCTGCAGAGGGCAGCACTAAGACGTTTTTACACCATATATTGTAGAAATAAAACACTTTATAAACAAACGTCAAAAAAGTCACTTGAATCAATTAACTATTCTCCACAGATCATTAACTAAAAAATGTTGGTTTAGTTACTCTTTAAACACTCTCAGAAAGTAGTACAGAAGCTGTCATAGGAGTGATATAGACCCGACGTCACAGTTACGTCACGGCGCTAGCTGGAGGCAAAACAAAGTGAAAACTGGAGGCGGCCATTACAAACCAGCACAGATTCGGCTACATAATAAGGAGCTTAAATAATTGTTACTATTATTAAATGTCATCTTGTTGTGTTGTTTGGTGCAAGAATTGATTAAAAATGAATATGCTGTATCTGGAACTTTTATTTCTAGAAAATATTCACATCATTAAAATTGCACCGTAATGTCACTCTTTACATTGTCGTGGTCTCGGCACACGTACACACAAGTCTTGTACAGGACCATATAGTTATAGGCATCTAAAGATTTACTGTATATGCTCTCAGTTTCTCTTTGCGATCGGTTTCTCTATAAGGTAGGTGTAGAAGTCAGGCCACTCACCCGAGGTAACGTAACGTTAATCCTGTCAGATCGTCCATGCATTGAGTGAGCGTGTAGGCGGCTACGGGTCGGCCAATCTGGTTCTGTCCGTTAAAGATAACTTTTGGAAATAACAATCGCGGTCCTGGACACTGAGTGACCTTACACATTAAGATAATATCGGATTTTCTCCAGTCATTGTTAAAACACAAGCTAACAATCCTTGCTAACTAGCGTCCCCCAGAGGGATCGTTCTGCCTTCACCTAAGCTCCGCCCACAAAAAAACGTCACCATGTTTACCAACTGAAAAGGGGTCTATTCTTTCAAAAGTTAATAATATGCACACTAAATAGGGTACAAAGGTGTGCAATTATTTAGGTACAGTCCCAGTGACGAGCTAATATATTCTTTAGAGATATGGCTTATTCATGTGTTCAGGTGGTTACTAGGGGAACTCTATATGGTTGCTATGGAGTGCTTACAAAGTTTATGAGATGATATTTAAAGACTAGTTGACGAGTCAAAAAAAGCCAAACTCCATGTTTCTACTATTTTCTTGAGCTGAAATATGGCTTGGTAATGTAGTTTTATGGGTGCTCGGGTGCTCTGGGTGGTTGCTAGGTGGTTGATAGGGTGCTCTGGATGGTTACCATGCAGTTGCTAGGCAGTTGCTAGGGTATTATAGGTGGTTGCTAGGGAGTTCTGGGTGGTTGCTAGGGTTCTCCTGGTTGTTGCTATGGTGTTACTAGGTTATTCTACTGGTTACCAGGGTGTTGCTAGGGTATTCAGGGTGGTTGCTATGGTGTTACTAGGCCATTACTAGGGTGTTCTGGGTGATTGCTAGGGTGTTGCTAAGGTATTCTGGGTGGTTGCTAGGCAGTTGCTAGGGTATTATAGGTGGTTGCTAGGGTGTTCTGGGTGGTTGCTATGGTTCTCCTGGTTGTTGATATGGTGTTACTAGGTTATTCTGCTGGTTACTAGGGTGTTGCTAGGATATTCAGGGTGGTTGCTATGGTGTTACTAGGGTGTTTTGGGTGATTGCTAGGGTGTTGCTAAGGTGTTATGGGTGGTTGCTAGGCAGTTGCTAGGGTATTCTGGGTGTTTGCTAAGGTGTTCTAGGTGGTTGCTAGGGATATATTATTTATATATATATATATATATATATTATTTTTCTGCGAGTGAGGGTGGTGTAACATGCATGTGTTTTGTGTCGCAACAAACTCAATCAAATTTAAAAGGTTTAATATTCAACACAACACCCGATTCAAATTGAAACTGCAGAGTAATATCACCTGCATGAAGCGCACACCACAGTGTTTTGTTCACCAAAGCCAATAAAAACATACACATGCACTCACAGAACTAAAGGAAGTACAAAAGCACATGCGTGTCATCTGTCAGTCAATACACAGACACACACACTCTCTGATGAACTCGCAGTGTCAAGTGCAATTTCTTAACCTCCTCTGCTCAGTCTAGACTAACTTCATATTTATACGTGTACATGCATGCATGCTCTAACATTAAGCCCAAGGCAAGCAGTCTCCTGAAACTAGAGCCAGCAAGGTGCAATGAATAACCATGCAGTAATTCAAGCTAATGTGGACTAAAGCACTGAGTTCAGACACATGTCTCCACACACCGTGAAGAAACTCTTCTCAGTTACAGCAGTGAGGAAGGTCTAGCAGTTGTTACGGATGTGTGTTCTCCCCGTGAGCCACCGGATCAATGACGATCCCTCTTCGCTGTGTTTGACTTGGAGTCTGCCTCTGGACTACAGATGCTGATGAGCCCGGGCTTTGAGCGGGACCCAGAAACCTGCAGGAGTCGAACAGGCCCTCCTCGCTGCGCAAATCACCAGGTTTTGTTGTCTTGAACTTATTGAAGTTGACAGGTTATATTTGAACTTCTCTCCATAAACGCAGTATTCGCAGATCCTTTGGTCAAAATCGTCTGCCAAAAAAGTTAATTCAAGTAATGTGCTAAAGCAAAACAGTGTGACCTTGCTCTTTGTGCACATTGTGTTTGCGCAAGCCGGGAAACCTCAACTCACACACAAAGAAAATGGATAATTACAAGGACTTTGAAATATATGGGATGCATACAGGGACGTTCATACGAACAGTTACTCGCCGCAACTGGATCTCGTGAGAGTTGTTTTCCCGCTGGAGAAGAGACAAAGTTCAGCTAAACTTCATGCAAATTAGCTGGGACATGATGTTGTGTCCGGGACAATTACTTTTTTTGACGTATATAATTTAATTAAATGTAATCTTAAAATGTGCAATGCATATCTACTATTATTAAAGAAAACCACACGGAAAAAAAATCAAAAGTTAGCTGAATCAAGAATACTGCCAAATATAAAAGTTATCATTCATGTACTACTAAAAGGAGTTGATAAAAAAAAATAAAAAATCACTATATTGTTTAAAGATGCATTGCGCAATTCTCTGAGTTTTTGCAGAACTACACCCCCTCTGGCAACAAGCGGAACTGCAACCAGAGGTGTGCACTCTCATGGACCACACACACACACACGCACAAGCCAGATCCACCTTCGATTATGTTTGTGAGCGCCTTTGATCAACTCTGTCACGGGAAGAGACACGTCTGCGGCGGCCCATGACAGTGCAGAAACGCGTTGGAGTGTATTGGCTAGCTACAGGTGCGTGCAATGACGTGCGGGTCGGATATATGTGACCTGGCCGTTCAGATTGAAGTCGCATTTCAAAAGATCGAATACATGTCGGATTTGGACCACATACCCAAGTGGCCTGGGTCGCATTTGAAAAGATCAGATCTGTGTCGTTCAGACTGGCATGAAAAGATCAGATAAAGGTCGCATAGGGGCAAAAAAAAAAAAAAAAAACAGGAATTAGGTCGTTTCAGCCTGCAGTGTGAACGTAGCCTTTGAATCCATCTTCTACTTTTGTGGAAAGTTGCTCGAGTTGTCTTCACTGATACGGAGAATGGCGGCGAATACACAAACCCGCCAGGCGAGCGTGAACGAACGTCTCAAATCCGTCCCGAATCCCTCTTATTTATTTTACTGTACAGGATTATAGACCCTTTTACAGTTGGTAAACAGGGTGACGTTTTTTGTGGGCGGAGCTTAGGTGGAGGCAGATCGATCCCTCTGGGGGACGCTAGTTAGCAAGGATTGTTAGCTTGTTTTTTTAACAATGACTGGAGAAAATCCGATATTATCTTAATGTGTAAGGTCACTCAGTGTCCAGGACCGCGATTGTTATTTCCAAAAGTTATTTTTAACGGACAGAACCAGATTGGCCGACCCGTAGCCGCCTACACGCTCACTCAATGCATGGACGATCTGACAGGATTAACGTTACGTTACCTCGGTTGAGTGGCCTGACTTCTACACCTACCTTATAGAGAAACCGATCGCAAAGAGAAACTGAGAGCATATACAGTAAATCTTTAGATGCCTATAACTATATGGTCCTGTACAAGACTTGTGTGTACGTGTGCCGAGACCACGACAATGTAAAGAGTGACATTACGGTGCGATTTTAATGATGTGAATATTTTCTAGAAATAAAAGTTCCAGATACAGCATATTCATTTTTCATCAATTCTTGCACCAAACAACACAATAAGATGACATTTAATAATAGTAACAATTATTTAAGCTCCTTATTATGTAGCCGAATCTGTGCTGGTTTGTATTGGCCGCCTCCAGTTTTCACTTTGTTTTGCCTCCAGCTAGCGCCGTGACGTAACTGTGACGTCGGCACAAAAGGGGTCTATACAGTCCCTCCAGAAAAACGCGATTATGCGATCGCTGAATTCAATGCAAAATCAGCCAAAGTCCGCATATTTATGCGGGGGCCACATTTTTTCAAATAAGCCTCACTTTCGCCGCATAAATTGCCGATTTCCGTGCAAAGTATGCGGGGTTTGCATAATTTCATAATCCTCGCATTTTCGTTGCAAAAAAAAAGTCACATGTATCTTAGCAGAAAGTTGAAAAATGTTGCGTTTGCTTCACACAAGAGCAGCCATTTCCCCCTGTTTCCATGGGAACGTTATGAAGTGACGCAATTACGCGACGCCAGACAGACTCACGGAGGCGATTGACGTCTCACAAATCGAACTCGTATAACTGTCTGTCGAACGTTCTACCGTCACATTGTTACTTAATAAACAACATAAGATAAAAGTAGTAGCATCAAACAGAAATTACCCGCACACATGGGCTGTTCGACAGTTCAACAGGGAGCGCGCAGCTCTTAAAGGGGCCACACCTTATTTACACTCTTACAGTCTGAAATAAAACAAGATGAGAAATTAAATATTCCCAGCACTTTCTATGATGTAGTATTCTTACTTATCAAAGGAAGTAATAAGAAATGACTCTTATATTAACAGGATGTTGGGGGAATCACTTTTTTTCTCTTTTTCATCAAACCGCAATTTTTGCAAGTTCCCTCAATTTTTGTAAATTCCAGCAATTTCATTGCATAAAATTGCATAAATATCCCACATATTCCATCGCATTTTTAAAGAAAACTGGCCGCATAATCAATCAATTTTTGCCCGCAACAATCACAAAAAAAAAAACTCTGTGTTTTTCTGGAAGGACTGAATACTATTACGGTAAATGTTAAATATAAATCGCAAATTTTTTCACAAATTTTTGGAAATTACCACCACAAAATCAGTCATTTTGATCGCAAAAATCACAAAAAAAAATCGTGAAATCCTGGAGGGACTGTCTATAGAGGCGATCGCGGTGATCAGAAAAGGGCTCATTCAGCCCTTCATTCAGTATGGGTTAGAAAAACGGCTATTTGTTGCGCAATGCACCTTTAATATAACTCATATTTATGTACTGAGCAGTATTGAATCATTAGTTTAGCTGGTGTGAGTTATATGTCCCAAACAAACAACAGTGTTTCCTCATGAGTGGGGTCGTCACTACATCTTCGATCACAGTAAGGCCACATCTTTCTATCGGCCTCCCAAACGTGATCCAGAACATTGCACAGTTTTGATTGGCAGGATTGGTGTAACACATCTGATTTTTTAGTCAGCGTGACGGACTTTAAACAGACAGACGGCGAGAGAAAGAGTCCGAGATATAGGCTACTTTAGAAAGAAAGAGAATGTTGTGTAGGAGGGAGAAAAAAACGGAGGCCAAAATCCCACTTATAGCAAGACTCATTATCATCCAAAAAACTTTAAATGCTTCCAGTGAGATCTTCCCCTGTCTACAGGCCTTTTCTCTTCTCTTTGTTATGGAGCAATTCTTCTGCCAGGCCACTTTGTTTATTATCGGCATCTGTGCCTATTTGGACAAAAAAAAAGGTTAGTCTTTAAAAACACCTAATCCTTTCCAAATCACACTTCACCAGCTATCCATCTCACACTTAGCTTTCCATCTTTCCATTTCCTCTCGCATTTCTCTTGTCGTATCTCCAAGACGTTGGATTTCAACATGTCAGATATATGATGCTCTACAGAAGATCTCTCAGGGTGTGAAGGAGCCTCCAGCGGTCTTGATCTACAACTGAAAACCACATCTTGCACTAATAATCGCAATCGAGTGGCTCTAATTAGGAACGTCCCATCCCGAACCCTTTTAAACAAAAAGCAGTCATGTTATATCACCTCCTAGTCTTCCTCCCCTTTTCCTACGCAGGACTTAATGCATGTTAGTAGTCGGATCTCCAAATGAGCATGTTGTCCTTTCCTCTGTACTAAATTTAGACTTTTTCCTCTAGTAAAAATGTACGTGCCAGAGAAGGTGACTAAAACTCGCTACAACCCACGTCACTGCTCACGAGGTGTGAGGGCGTGGAAAAGCAAAGCGCGCCAACCAGACCGAGGACCTCCTTCCTGGAGACGTAAGAAAACAGAAATAAAAGCCGATGGAATATTTCTTTCCACTGGCTTGCAGGAGGGTGAGGACATGGAGTAGCAGGTGACTATCGTTTCTGGAGCGCCACAGCAAGTGTTCCGTGACTCACAATTAGATATAAAAGTGCGAAAATATCCATTTCCCAAATTCCATTTAAATAATAAAGTCGAGTATGGGCAAAGTGCACTCCAATAATGCTCTGCAGTGCACCAATGGTGACACGTGCTTTTTACAAGTACATTTAAAAAAAAAAAAAGTGACGAAAACAGATTATTTGTGTATGTTCAACAAGAAAATATTACTTAAAGGAGTAGTTCACTTTTAAAAACAACTTTTGCTGATAATTTACTCACCCCCATGTCATCCACGTTGTCCACGTCTTTCTTTCTTCAGTCGAAAAGAAATTAAGGTTTTTGATGAAAACATTCCAGGATTTTTGGACTTCAATGGGAATCAAATGAGAAAAACTGCAAACTGTTCAAAGGGCTTTAAACGATTCCAGACGATGAATGATAAAAATTACAAAGTTTAAGTTTTAAAAGCTCAAATGCTCGCCTCAAATGCGCGTTCGTGACTCTACTATTCGAACTCGTTTATCAAAATGAACGAATCTTTTCCAGAGTCAACTCTTTCATTTCGTTTGTTGAATGAACCAAATGACACGAAAAAAGATTCATTCACGAGTTTGAACAGGAGAGTCACGAACATGCGTCACAGAGCAAGGCGACCATTTGAGCTTATAAAACGTAAACTTTGTTATTTATTTATTAAATGAGCGATCGTTTCGCTTGATAAGACCCATCGTCTGGTGTCACTTAAAGCCCTTTGAACAGTTTGCACTCAAACTGTCTTTTGGACCTTGAACCGTTTGGACCCCATTGAAGTGCATTATATGAAGAAAAATCCTGGAATGTTTTCATCAAAAACTTTAATTTCTTTTTCGACTGAAGAAAGAAAGACATGGACATCTTGGATGACATGTGGGTGAGTTTTTTTTAAAGTGAACTACTCCTTTAAAAAAGCTTTTTCAGTGTACATAGTAAATGTCAAATCAACACAAAAACAGTGAAGTGAAGCAGTGAATCATATCGCTGTCATCAGAAATGAAATATTGAAAGCTTGCGCCACTCAGTCTGCCTGGCTGCATCCCTGGAAGTACAATTATATGAAAGCATTGGTGGAAGGAGTTGAGTGGGCGACTAACGGTCCGCTAAACGACGGAAGGAGGAATGAGTCGTGGAACGCTGTAAGGAGGAATAAAAGAGAGGGAATCCTTGGTCCGGTGCGCTGGCATGGCTCAGATTAGCTGGAGGAGAGGGTGAGGTTAGTCATTACAGCAGGCGAGTCGTCTGGATAGACTGTGGGAGGCGTGAAGGAGCAGGAGAGAGGAAGAAATGGATGACTATGACACAGCAGAAAACTGCACAGTCACTGAGGCCTGCAGAAACACAATCCTAGGGTTTTGAGTGGGTGGGATTTAGATACAAACTGAAATGGCTGTTTGTTAATTTTTCTACTTTTCAAATGCATTGTTTTATTGTTTTACCCTTCTTCTAGACCCTGACATTTAATGTTGCATTGTGAAAATCCATTGCCAAAATAGAAATTACGCACTGAAAACTATTATGATCTAAAGCAGCAAGTGCAATAAAAATAAATGGTCATTTATTTCTTAAAACTAACCATGACTATCCAATGTTGACGTCATTTCAACCACAACCAGCAAATCTGCAGCTATTAATTCGGATGGACAGATGGATGGATGGAAGGATGGACGGACGGACGGATGGATGGATGGATGAACGGATGGATGAACGGACGGACGGATGGGCAAATGGACGGATAGACGGACGGATGGATGGACGGATGTGTGGATGGATGGATGGGTGGATGGATGGATGGATGTGATGGATGGATGGGTGGATCACGGATGGATGGATGGACGGACGAGTGGATGGATGAACGGATGGATGGACGGACGGACGGACGGATGGATGGATGGATGGATGAACGGACGGGCGGGCAAATGGACGGATAGATGGACGGATGGATGGACGGATGTGTGGATGGACGGATGTGATGGATGGACGGATGGGTGGGTGGATCACAGATGGATGGATGGACGGACGGACTAGTGGATGGATGAACGGATGGATGGACGGACGGACGGGTGGATGGATGGATGGACGGACGGATGGATTGGATGGATGGATGTGTGGATGGACGGACGGACGGACGGACGGACGAGTGGATGGACGGACGGATGGGTGGGTGGATGGACGGACGGACGGATGAATTGGATGGATGGATGTGTGGATGGATGGACTGACGGACGGAGGGGCGAGTGGATGGATGGACGGATGGGTGGACAGACGGATGGGTGGATGGACGGACGGGCGGATGAATTGGGTGGATGGATGGGCGGATGGACGGATAGACGGACGGATGGACGGATGTGTGGATAGACGGATGTGTGAATGGATGAATATGTGGATGGATGGATATGTGGATGGATGGATGAATATGTGGATGGATGGATGAATATGTGGATGGATGGATGGATGTGTGGATGGTTGGATGGATGGATGCATGGATGAACGGATGTGTGGATGGATGGATGGATGGACGGGTGGATGGACGGATGGATGGATGTGTGGATGTGATGAATGGATGGATGGATGGACGGATTGGACGGAGGGGTGGATGGATGTGTGGATGGATGGATGGATGTGATGGATGGATGGATGTGATGGATGGATGGATGTGTGGATGTGATGAATGGATGGATGGATGGACGGATTGGACGGAGGGGTGGATGGATGTGTGGATGGATGGATGGATGTATGGATGTGTGGATGTGATGGATGGATGGATGGATGGATAGATGGATGGATTGGACAGAGGGGTGGATGTGTGGATGGATGGATGTGTGGATGGAAGGATGGATGGATGGACGGATTGGACAGAGGGATGGATGGATGGGTAGATGGGTGGGTGGCTGGACGGTGTTTCTCTCAAATTATACCCCGGCAATAATAATACATACAAACATACAGTTTCTCCTCAGAAATATCTATACATACAGTACTGCCATATGTAATCAAGAAGAGCAGGAAGTCCACGCCAGAGTGGACAGAAACCCATACACATGCAAACACACACAAAAACACTCAAGACTCATTGAGGAACGTCATCAACTGATATTGGACGTGTTGAGGCCGCGTGTGGAGTTCCCGTATGGACCAGAGCCCTGCTGTTAATGAAATGGACTGATGCGTCCCGCTGCACTCAGAGGCCGATAAAACACATCCACACTCAGGCCGTAGTCTTCCCATCTCCGTGTCCAGAGTGGGATAAATGAACAGAGTGCAAGAACCAGGAGAACGGAGGAGGGAAAGACTGGCATCCTGATGAAAACACTACTTTTCTTGGAATGCCTTCAAAAACTGCACGGCTTTTCCCTCCGAAGGTTTCGTAAAACTCCCAGCTGTTTTCTTTGCATGCAGTCTTTGCCAAATAGTTAATCACAATAATCACACTACTATTAGTTGACGTCAATACGAATAACATCTAAAGATGATTGGTGTAAATCGCTACTATAATGCCCCTGGTGTGGAGCGATTGGATGCAGTTTGTGTTCCTTCCTTTAATAACTCAGTGGAAAACAAGTGGAAACAAATTTATAAAAGACAAAAGTCAAAAGAACTGGTTCTGATTCATTTTTCCCCACATGTAAAAGTCAAGACAGATTTGCCATAAGCGGCGTGTTACATTTTCATGCGTGTCTGCTGGGATGAGGCTTGACAGGGTAGGGCAGTTACCGGGGCAGTGGTTTGTTGTGGTGTTTGAGTGAGAAACTGCTTTGACAAGTCGTGGAAGAGAGCACGACGGCGGGAGACAACGTGGCTTTTCACCTTTGACCTCCGACGTGTGGCTTGAGCTTCAAGATGACAATAACCATTACATCTAAATCAATTCAGTTCTATAAAATGTCGAGCAAATGACATGACTTTCATGAGATGCATTAGCTTGTAAGGCTTAGTTTTCTGAAAAGTACTACAACACGGTAAAATAAGAGATAACATACAGTCAGGTGGATATTATAAACAGAAAATGTAAAATTATCTGATATTTTTATTGACTCACTGACCGACACTCAGTCATGAGGGTCTGCAGGGGTTCTTCTCTATGACCTCATTTCCTGTTTTATAGGTTTTTGTGGTTGTACTTTGAGAAATGATAAAAGTATGTGCCAAGAAATACTAAAAAATTGTGCCAAACTACTGACTGTAGATAACAATTTTATTTTAAATTGATTTTTTAAAATAAATTAATAGATCTAGACACCAACAATAAAAATGTGTTATATCAACCCTAATATTAAAGGAGCAGTTCACTTAAAAAAAAAAAAAAAAAAAAACTTTTGCTGATGATTTACTCACCCCCATGTCATCCAAGATATCCATGTCTTTCTTTCCTCAGTCGAAAAGAAATTAAGGTTTTTGATGAAAACATTCCAGGGTTTTCTCCATATAATGGACTTCAATGGGGTCCAAACGGTTCAAGGTCCAAATGAGAGTTTCAGTGAAGCTTCAAAGGGCTTTAAACGACTCCAGACGATGAATAAGGGTCTTATCAAGCGAAACGATCGCTCATTTAATAAATAAATAACAAAGTTGAAGTTTTATAAGCTCAAATGCTCGCCTTGCTCTGTTCTGTGATGAGCATTCGTGACTCTCCTGTTCAAACTCGTTCATCAAAATGAACAAATCTTTTTTCGAGTCATGACTCCAAGGGTCCTATAAGACCCTTATTCATCGTCTGGTGTTGTTTAAAGCCCTTTGAAGCTGCACTGAAACTGTCTTTTGGACCTTGAACTGTTTGGTTCCCATTGAAGTCCATTATATGGAGAAAATCCTGGAATGTTTTCATCATTTTCGACTGAAGAAAGAAAGACATGGACATCTTGGATGACATGGGGGTGAGTAAATTATCAGCAAAAGTTGTTTTTTTTTTTTTTTAAAAGTGAACAACTCCTTTAAGATCTTAAGCTATATATACCTTATCAAGTCTCCCTTTTGTTTTTGTCTCTTTTTTCTCTCCTCTTCTCTAGCTTGTTTCGAAATCGATAACAAATATTGTTGGCTCATTGACGAATTGCGCTTTTGTAAGTTGCTCTGGAGCATTTGCTAAATTCATAAATATGTATTTAAATGTATTTACATTTTTATGCTAAATTCATAAAAATGTAAACACTTCATAAAATTGTACACAAATTAACTAAACTGCAATATTACAGCATTACATAAAAATGTGCAGTATCATAAAGAAGACTTCTGCCTACCAAACGAGCGCAAGTGTGTATCTGTGCCAGCATCACAGCAGAAGAAACCGATTACAAGTAACTCGACATCCTCACTGACAGAAACCATGAGGCCTAACGGCATAATACGGACTCCAATTACGTCTTCTAACAGAACGAAGAGGTCTTTGAACGGTTCCGTCTTAAATCGCCGCCGCAGCTGGTACTGAAGCACCCGTCGCCAATTAAGACAAAAACAAACGACAGAATATGCCTTTTACGAGCTGTGATTTGCGTCCTGACCTTTTTCCAGCTTTTCCATCAATAATCACAACAACAACTTTAACGAAATCTTTCATATGCCGTTTTACAGCTCTTTTACAGTGATGGAGAGGAAAATCCCATATTGCGGCTTCGTCTGTTTTGTTGAGCTGATGTTTGATGGGAAATATGCCACTCTCTCACAAGAAAAGCTGTCACTGGGACACAAGGTACACTGTTGGACCAAAAGAGTGCATGTTAGTATCTTAAAAGGTACATACTGCGACCAAAAGTCTACATTAGTACCTAAATTGGTACATTTTCAGGAACCAGTTTCACTGGCTGCTTTTAAATTACTTTTAAATGATATACTGTCTGTAATTGCTATGAATAATTAGTTGGATGATCCTTGCTTCTATGTTTTATGTTTATGCTATATGTTCCATGTTTTTTTTTTTTGTTTTGTTTTGTTTTTTTTATGTCTGCAACTTTGTTATTTTTGCTGCTGCCTGTCTTGGCCAGGACACTCTTGGAAAAGAGATTTTTAATCTCAACGAGTTTTCTTCTGGTTAAATAAAGGTATGATAATAATAATAATAATAATAATTATTATTATTATAATAATTAGAACCGTTTTTAAAGGGCACAGTGCAAGTTACAGCTTTGTACCCTTTTTTTTGGTAACACTTTACTTACTAACATGACACCTTCATAATGATGACATGACATATGCTATGTTTTATGCATGTTTGTGACAACTGTCATTAAGTGTCATTCTCTCAGTTATGACATTTTTATTGCAAATATGACACTGACAGGTTATGATGTATTGGTTTATGTCAAGATGTCATAACAAAGAGGTCATATTTGCATTCAAAATGTCATTATTGAGAAAATGACACTTAATTATAGTTGTCACAAACATGCATAAACTCTATTTCATATGTCATGTCATGGTTATGAAGGTGTCATGTTAGTCTTATGCACACCCCTTCAAGTAAAGTGTTACCTCTTTTTTTCCATTTTTTTTTTTTTTGTTGGCTTGCGCGTGATGTTGCTCACGATGTTTGCTTCTCTAATCTGCATGAATGTGTGTGTGTGTGTGTGTGTGTGTGTGTGTGTGTTTTAAACTGCGGTAACACAGATGTGGGTGCATGCGCATGGATTTGTGAAGGAGAATTAGATAGGAAAGGACTCCACAATGTTATGAACAAAAATCCAGTGCTGCCTTTTAGTGTAAAAACACTTTCACTCTGAAATCTGAAGAGTTAGAAGGATGCGTTCCTCCAATGAGATAAGCTGTCAATCAAAAGAACCGAAAAGGAACACAAGCGATTGGAAGAAACAGAGGAAGTTCCAGCTTTGAACTCAAGAACTGATGGTACAAACGTGTGGTTGTTCACAGATGTGGCACGGATGGCACACATTTCACGAGCTGATGTCATTCGAGAGCTCGGAGCCCAGCCTAACTGGGTTTTGCTATGGCCAATCCCCCCTGGAGCTCATGGGACAGACCGGTACGCTCTTCTGCTCGCTTTTAAGGAGTGGTTCACTTTTTAAAAAAAACTTTTGCCGATAATTTACTCACCCCGATGTCATCCAAGATGTCCACGCCATTCTTTCTTCAGTCGAAAAGAAATTAAGGTTTTTGATGAAAACATTCCAGGATTTTCTCCATATAATGGACTTCAATGGGGTCCAAACGGTTTAAGGTCCAAAAGACTGTTCGAACTCGTTCATCAAAGTGAACAAATGTTTTTTTCCGAGTTATGACTCGAAGGTTCCTAGATCAGACCTTTATTCATCGTCTGGAGTCATTTAAAGCCCTTTGAAGCTGCATTGAAACTCTCATTTGGACCTTGAACCGTTTGGTTCCCAATGAAATCCATTATATGGAGAAAAATCCTGGAATGTTTTTTTTTTATCAAAAACCGACAGAAGAAAGAAAGACGTGGACATCTTGGATGACATGGGGGTGAGTAAATTATCAGCAAAATTGTTTTTCTCCTCTAAATGAACAACAATAGCCATTATACACAACAATAGGAAATAAACACAAGCAAACGTACTGTACAAAAGCAGCTCTCTAGCACAGGATTTAGCCCAAATATGAAGTTACGAAACATAAATTTCCCCTTAACCCAAATCGGATTGGTCAGAAGTAAGATTAATTAGACCAAAGATTACCGATGAATTATATCTCATGTCTAACTACTATCTGTGACGCTGGAGAAAATAAAATTATAAAATTACTTTCAATGGTGGCGTTTTCAGCCTTTTCTTCACACAAAACCTCAGCATGGCTTTAGACGTTGTATGGACTGCTGATTTCTTGACCATTCACTTTGAGTATATGAGGAAGAGCATTAATCTAACATATCGTGTGTTTGACAGAAGAAGAAAAAAAAACAGATTTGGATCAACATGAGGGTGAGTAAATGATGGCAGGATTGAACTGTCCCTTTAAGAATCTACAGAAGGAGTATAGCCTAAATATAAAGAAGGTGAGAAGAGCCATGAGAAGATAAGGGAGAATCAAGCACATAAATTCACACAAATTAATATTTATATTATTCCTGGTATTATTTATGGATCTCTCTGTATGCAGCCCCACACATGGCTAGAGCTGTACAGCTCTCTCTCTCCATCATTACTCCAGTGCTTTTACACAAAAGCCTCTCATTAATGCATCTCGCTGTTCCAAGTGGTCAAGCGCCAGCACTAAGACTGGGAGGAAGTGCATTCCATCACCAATGGTTTCTGGCAAAGCCGTAAGCTACTTACCACGGGTCCTTCTCATGCCCTGTGCACGGTAACTCTACCCCGAATAACCTAGACGGGACATCTCAACTGAAAGAGACATTCTGACATCACTCACTCAACCCTCATGTTGACTTGTGTTTAAATATCTTGGATCTACACATTTATTCAAAATGCCATTAAAATGCAATTCACACATTTTTAAACTAAAATGCATTGATTTATTTCTCATGTTGGGAACATCTTCTGCCTCTGATACGACTGCAACACTGCTCTGATTAAAGGGTTAAGCTGAAGCACATGCAGGGAGCACCTACAGATGGATCTCATTCTCTCGGACACACACACACACACACACAGTAATTTAAGGTCAATGGAGAGCATATTAATACTGTTGGCTAGTAGGATGGACATATTGAGATACTTATTGAGTCGTTTACAAGAGCCTAGACAGCTGCAATAGGCATGTAGACTTCCGGTCATCTTTCGCTCATCGTAAATCATAAATTATTAGTGTTTTTAAACTCATTCATCCATTAATTTCATGTTTAAAAAGTCTTTGTGCAGTTTACAGACACTATTCAATACCGCGATTCGAACTAAGCACTAGGGTTGCCGCGGTGAGGAAAATTTCCCAACGGTTAATCGACGTGTGACAACACCGGTAATGTCACCGTGGAGGGCGGGGCGGGGGAGTTAAATAGCTTTTAAATGCATGCGCGTTATACTTTCACTTTCGAAATAAGCGTCAATGGACAAAAAAACAACAACTCGCTGATAATAAAACTTTTATTTATAGACAGAACTTTTATTAGCATAACGAACTAATAAAATATAGACAGAACTTTTATTAGCATAACGAACGAATAAAAATAACTCCATGCATAGGCTAAAAAAAGTGAAAATCGGCAAACTGTGGGCCCAAACAAATAAGAACCATAAAACGTTTATTAACGAATAAGAAAACAAAATAGCCCTAAATAAATTACACAAAGTTTAAATAAGATAAAAACCAATTAAAAAGAGACGAATATAAAATAAAAACTTCAAAACGAACCTTAGCCTACATAAATGACATACTTTCACTTTCGAAATAAGCGTCAATTGCAATTCAGCGTCAATTGCTGGAATGGACAAAAAAAAAAAACAACTCGCTGACAATAAACTTTTATTTATAGACAGAACTTTTATTAGCATAACGAACGAATAAAATATAGACAGAACTATTATTAGCATTACGAACGAATAAAAATAACCCCATGCATAGGCTGAAAAAAGTGAAAATCGGCAAACTGTGGGTCCAAACAAATAAGAACCATAAAACGTTTATTAACGAATAAGAAAACAAAATAGCCATAAATAAATTACACAAAGTTTAAATAAGATAAAAACCAATTAAAAAGAGACGAATATAAAATAAAAACTTCAAAACGGACCTTAGCCTACATAAACAACAGCACTCTAAAAAAAAGTAAAACACCATAAATTGGCATTTATTAGCATTAATATATATTGGCCAAAATATTGCCAAACAGGCGCTTTTGCATTGCGTTTTGACACTAAATCTTCCGCCATTATCTTCCTTTTCTGTAATTTGACTCGTTCTCGTCTTCACACGTGCTAAATGGAATCCTGATGCTTGCTGATCTGTGACGTGACGGCACGCGCTGCGCAGTTCATTTTTAATTATAATGCTCTTTTCTGAACTAAATAATTGAAAATTATTATTTTTAATTAATTCAAATAAATATTTTAGCAAAAACGAATACTTTAAAAAAAAGTCAAGACATCGCGGTGTCACGGTGGGAAAGTGATGTCACCGGTGATGGGGCTTAAAACCTGTAACACCGTCTATCGCGGCAAGCCTACTAAGCACTTAAAATTAAATGACTTACTACATCAGCCGGATTCGTTCCTCGAAATGAAACTACCAGCACTTCTGAGGTAATTTTTCCAGGATTATTACGATAGTATTATTCCTCACGGCACAGCAAGACGAGGTAAAATACAAGATTTTTATTAAACTGGATGTTTTATCGAGCTGATGTGGGCGTTTTCATGGCTTGCCTCAACATTAGCGTTTGAATAACGCGTGGTCACATTAACACGTCATACGCTATAATTAACTGAAAACGACTGACATCTCTTTCTTTTCATTCAGAATATATCAACTGAGAATATTTTTTTTTATATAAAATTACCTCATTTAAAAGAAGAGAATATTAGCTTCATAAAGAGACATCTTTCGTGTCTCTGTGACAAGTATTTGCTGAGTTACGGGTCATTTTTCGGACGCGTTTCAGAATGAACTTCACTGACAGAGAAAAGGGAAAATGTGCATCATGTTTATTTTTCTTTATTTGACAGAAAGCAGAACACTTTGTTTTTATTGTGAGTAGAATAGACACTTCTAAACAGGATCGAGTTATGTATGACACTTCAAAATCAGCAGAGTAGTTTGAGTCTCTTTTGCACTTATAAGAAAAAACGTGAGCTGGTATTGCTTGCGGTAACCGTTTTCTTCCCTATTGTGACGTATATTTGCCAACCAAATAGCTTCGCAAACAAGAAAAAATGTAAGAAGGGGCTTGATTTTTTTTATCCGTGGGGAATTGATTTGGATGGTTGTGGTTTGCTATTGGTGGATCTCGTGTGCACCAATAAATCATTTATATTAAATACTGAAATATTCCAATAAAAAATAAGAACGGTCCGTTTTGATTTTATGGTGACAGACTTTCAGTTAAAAAAAAAAAAAAGGTCTAAATGTGAAAATAGAAGCATGTACAATTTAAATACCCGGGATCAGCCAAAAAATATCCTGATATCAATGAGTAAAAATAAATCTCTAAAATATTGGCTTAAAAAACTAAAAATCACATCATGTGTTAACCAATATGTCTCTGATATATCATGAAACCCTATTTATGAGTAGCAATAAGCATATATCTTTTTACAGCATTTGATAAATCATAATCAAACTCATCATTCGCCAAAATAGTCGTAAAATATCGTTGCGTCGTTATCCTGAATCAAATATTGTATGAATGATGAATAGTCTTTGGCAATCGTCTTAATTGAAGGGAATAGCAACAGATTATAAGACATAATTTTGCACTTTAAGACACTTTGAGAGGTTTATTAATATAAGTTATTCAGGAGACGCTACAACATGGAGCTCCTCATATTCAAAACAAAAATGCTACCACTACCAATACACGATCTTGATATCAACTCACTGATTCATGCACGCATCCACTGACCAGATCATGAGATTGACAGATAAGAGTGAAATTCTTGAATCGTTAATTGACATTAAAGTGCAGAACGTGTTCAGATTCCTTTGCTAAAGCCACTGGAAGCCAAACTCAGCATGTGTATATTTTCTCCTGGTCTGAAATAACTGTGCACCGTGTTTCTGTGTGTCGCGAGGGTTTGTGTGGGCTCTGTGCGCCGCCGAAGGCTGTTCTGTGGCCACCGTGACCACCTTTGTGAACATCAGGCCTGTTTGTGGTGGTTTAGACTGAAGCTTCCTGCCAAAACCTGCTCTTTTTCTTCCTCAGTCCACTTGCCAGATAAATTTATATCCGTGCTGACGGAGCGATGCTCATGACTGGAGCTGCTCAAAATCAAGCCTCGCGCTTGTTTATCTTTTCTTGATCCTCTCATGTCACTGTTCCACCTGAAACAATCAAGAGCTTCACTTAGTGGTTGCTGAACATTCGGAAGAAGATTGTGTAATGGCGTTTCCTCAGCTTTTCCACTGTCCTTTGCTACACACACACTTCGGTATCATGGTGTGTGGCTCGGTGAGTCCGCGATGTGGATATGAAACGGTGCCAGCCAAACATTCACAAAATGTGCACACATGTTTTTATACGCATGTTTTACTACACCGAATCAGAAACTGTTTACTCCTGCAACATAAGCGTCTTCACTGTTGCAGAACTTCAGTCTCAAGGCAAGACACTCCAGCAGGGACGGTTGCATAAACTGCTTAGGTTTGGTCTTTAAAGTTCGTTTTTTCTTCAAGACTGGTCCTAACATTTTAGTCAGGTGCATAGAAAAGGTAGATCTTCTTACCTCTTGACTAATTCTAGATGGTCAAATTCGTTCTTAAAGTCCCCCTGTGGTGGAAATGCAGCCTTTAATGTTGTTTATATGTCTGTGTTGTGTTTTTAATAAGCTTTAACACAAACCATGTGTAAATTCATAAGTTGAGTATTTTCTCCTTAAAGCTGCAGTGAACCAAAGACAGATTTGGTTTGAGATCGCTGGTGTTTCTGACATCACAAACTTGTAACCAATCAGATCAACGTGTGATCGTCAACCAGTGGATCTCTGAGCTGAGTGAGTGGAGGCGGGGCTCATTTGCATATTCATAGAACCACGTATACTAAATGAGGCAAGGGTGTCGAGTTACATTCAAGATATTTTAAAGGAGTAGTAATGGACTTCAATGGGGTCCAAACAGTTCAAGGTCCAAAAGACACTTTCAGTGCAAACTACAAACTGTTCAAAGGGCTTTAAACGACACCAGGCGATGAATAAGGGTCTTATCAAGCGAAACGATTTCTCATTTAATAAATAAATACAAAGGTTTAAGTTTTATAAGCTCAAATGGTCGTCTTCTGTGAAGCACGTTCGTGACTCTCCTGTTTGAACTCGTTCATCAAAATGAACGAATCTTTTTCCGAGTCATTTGGTTCATTCAACAAACGAAATGAATTAATTGACTCAGAAAAAGATTCATTAATTTTGAAGAACGAGTTTGAACAGGAGAGTTACGAACGTGCGTCACAGAACTGAGCATTTGAGCTTATAAAACTTCAACTTTTGTATTTATTTATTAAATGAGCGATCGTTTCGCTTGTTAAGACCCCTCTTCGACTGAAGAAAGAATGACATGGACATTCATTCAGTTTTTACACATGAATATGGATAGGAATTAAACTGTAAAGTTTGGTGCGAGTAGACAGATATGTAGGCTACTTTAATTGAAATCTATTGATGAAAATAAATAACGTGCATTTAAAATAGTATTTTGGATGTTAGTTTTCATGCACTGGTCAATTTTGTGCAGTTTTCAGACTATGCTTGTGTCTGTCTTGCTTTAACGGAAACATGAATTTGTCAGTGATTGTTTGAGCTCTCATTATGTGTCGAGTCAGATTCAAAGAGCTACACACTCTCTAGTCTAAAAGACCCCATGAAACGTCTCGACAAGCGTGGTTTTCTTTCCCGTGTCGACATGTTTGCTATTGTGAAAGGAAGTTGAAGCGGGACTTAGCCAATTCTGAATGTTTGCAGACCGATTTCAGCTTTATTTCGATGAATCGCACAGCCCTACGCCGTCTTTGATCCCGATTTTGACCCCATTAAATCCCTCTAATTTGATTTAATGGAATCCATTTTATCTTTGGTTTTGGCGAGGCACCGCGGGAGTGAACGGGAGTGTGCGCGGCGCGGAGATTTGTGAAGGCCGTGGGATTCTCTGCAACTCAATCTCCCACTCCAACCACATTATACAGTAAGACCCTGAAGTTTACCTGTTGCTAGGCGATGGTGATATTCATAATTCTCGTCCTTGCTTAGGCTGCTATGATTCATGTTGAGCTCACAGTAAATGGCTGCGTAATTGCACGTTGCCGTTCCAGACTTCAGAGGTGCTGAGTTCTGCTGGGTCGATGTGCTATCGCTATTAGCATGGCCACTTTGGTCAGAAATATGAGCCAAGTCCTCATTCCAGGAATGCACTCCGAACTCAAATAAATACGCTGTAGCATATCATTCATACTAAATCAGGGTCGATGGCCTGGACCGCACCACATGACACCCCAACCAGTGTTTTGATGAGCGAGCTCGACGAGAAGTGCTTACAAATTTCCTCGATAATAAGAGCTTGATATAATATAAATATCAGAGTTAAACACGTCAGGCCTTTGTTTCTTTGCACAGAGAATATTTTTATAGAAACCACTGTGGTTTTGTGCCACAAAGGCAAGAGAGCCATAATAATGGTGAGGTCGATTTAGGAACGGAGAAATAAACTCCAGACTACTCAAAACATACATCTGCATTAGAAAAAAACACAAATCGCCATGGTTCGAGAATCTGTTGAAGGTGAGACGGACCATAGGAGGGATTGGCTATAGCGTTGACCATTGCAAGTCCTGTGAAAGGAGTAGTTCACTCCAGGATTAAAATGTGCTGATAATTTGCTCACCCCGATGTCTTCAGTCGAAAAGAAATTAAGGTTTTTAAAGGAGTAGTTCACTTTTGAAAAAAAAAAAAAACGTTTGCTGATAATTTACTCACCCCCATGTCATCCAAGATGTCCACGTCTTTCTTTCTTCAGTCGAAAAGAAAACATTCCAGGATTTTCTCCAAATAATGGATTTCAATGGGGTCCAAACGGTTCAAGGTCCAAAAGAGTGTTTCAGTGCAAACTGCAAACTTTTCAAAGGGCTTTAAATGACACCAGACGATGAATAAGGGTCTTATCAAGCGAAACGATCGCTCATTTAATAAATAAATAACAAAGTTTAAGTTTTATAAGCACAAATGGTCACCTTGCTCTGTTCTGTGTGACTCTCCTGTTCGAACTCGTTCTTCAAAATGAACGAACCTTTTTCCGAGTCATTTGGTTCATTCAACGAACGAATTGACTGGGAAAAATATTTGTTCATTTATGAACGAGTTCGAACAGGAGAGTCACAAACGTGCGTCACAGAACAGAGCAAGGCGAGCATTTGAGCTTATAAAACTTAAACTTTGTTATTTATTTATTAAATGAGCTTTCGTTTCGCTTGATAAGACCCTTATTAATCGTCTGGAGTCATTTAAAGCCCTTTGAAAAGTTTGCAGTTTGCACTGAAACACTCTTTTGGACCTTGAACCGTTTGGACCCCATTGAAATCCATTATATGGAGAAAAATCCTGGAAAAATCCCTTAATTTCTTTTAGACTGAAGAAAGAAAGACGTGGACATCTTGGATGACATGGGGGTGAGCAAATTATCAGCAAACGTTTTTTTTTTTTTTTTGAAAGTGAACTCCTTTAACGCATCAGCCGCCATTTAAACAGACATCAGGATTTCTATCGAACCAGGCAACTGAGTGAAAATAAACCAGCGACGAGCGTATCTGTGAGCATGTCCAGGCCAGGATTGGAGATAATGGGGTCTGTTTGCCTGTTTGTACATTTATAAAGCACATTCAAGAGAACTGTTCCCATGATGTCAAAGAATCAACCTGTGCTCCCGCTGACTGTTAATTCACACACACACTGGACTTTGGGGCCGGTTTTGTCAGAAAGCATGACTTCATAGCCGCCGTGGCCCTTGGGCGGTGGGGTCTAGCGGAGCTTTAGGCCTGGATAAACAGCCCAGTGGGAATACCTCTCCTTCCTCTGTTTTTCAGCTCATGCGTTTGTTGCTACTCATTCGCTCTCCATCGAGAGCGGGTGCACATGCTGTCAAACCAGTTTCGGCCAGTCATGCCTCTACAGTGGACTGAGACGCCACCATGGAAACCAAAACATGGCGTGCCAAGGATGGGAAAGAGACGTTTTGGGAAATAATAAAAGTAACACTTTACAAAAATGTCTAATTTGTGAACTACGTATGTACGGCATGTATTGATTAACCTTTGTTTAATGTTAGTTGATAAAAATAGGATAATTTATTGTTTGCTCATAGTCATTTGTCTATTTTCATGTTAATTTTTTGTCATTTCATTATGTGTTTTGTCATATTTTATATTCACTTTTTTAAAATACTTCTATTTAGGTTTTATTAGGGCCCAAGCCCTGAAAGGGCGAAGGCCCTATTGTTTTCCTTAGGATTATTCTTTTCTATTATTAGGGCCCAAGCCCTGAAAGGGCGAAGGCCCTATTGTTTTCCTTAGGATTATTATTATTATTATTAGGGCCCAAGCCCTGAAAGGGCGAAGGCCCTATTGTTTTCCTAACGATTATTATTATTATTATTATTTATACGACTATTCGGGCACTTTTGGGGCCCTTAACATGCTCAAAAACTCTTGAAACTTTGCACACGGGTCAGAACCCGCGGCCATCAGGGCCGGGCTGAAGATGGTACCCGGGCGTGGCAGGGGGGCTAGACAGCGCCCCCTGGAACGGGGTCCGAACACTTGGTCCATAAATCAAACACGCTTGCATGTAATAATATGAAACTCGGTACACATGTTGATCTCATCGTTTCATCTATATCTCGTGCTTTTACTTTTTACCCCAGCCCAACAGGAAGTCGGCTATTTAGGGTTGTTCGTAAAACACTCGCAATGGAATTTTTAATACTCCTCCTAGAGCTTTGATCCAAATTCGACGAAACTCGGTCAGCGTGAAGTCAAGACATTGAGGATGAAAGTTTGCGAGGGGATTTTTGATATCTCGAACGGTTTGGCCGTGGCGAGGAAACAAAATAATGGCGAGAAACGTGAAACAGGAAGTGTATCATAACTTCAGCACACATCAACCGATCTTGATGAAACTTCAGCAGTGTGTTCGCTGTAAGAGGACGATCACATGGATGTGACTATTGTGAGTCAAAGTTATAGCGCCACCAACTGGCAGCAGGAAGTGTGTCACTTTCAAAATGCTTTGATATCACCCTTTCATTTTTACCCGATTTGCTTCAAACTTCATATGTATAATGTAAACATACGGCAGATGTAGACCTGTGAATGGATTCTTGATATCTTTGAAACTGTTGCCGTGGCGACGCATCAAACTTTACCCTTCTTTTAGGATGCTTTTAGGATACTTTTGAGACCCTTAGCATGCTTCAAAATGCATGAAACTCGACAGACACATCACATTTATTAGCCAGTAGACACGTGCAAAGTTTCAGAAACGGGCGTGGTGAGGGCTCAGTAGCGCCACCTTTTGACAAAAGTGGGGTTGTTAGTTTTATCTACAGTTACAAAAATCGGTATGTATATTGTACTCCTCGAGCCGGACAACTTTCTAATTGACACTCATTAGCTAGGACCCACAGAAAGTCAGATATGTTTGTTTGAATGTAGAGAAAATCTCAGAATTTTGCCAGTCTCTCAGTGTCCCTCTGTGTGAGTGAGAGGAGGGGCGCCTGTCAGGTTAATTTTAACCCTTTATTTGCTGTGTGCGACTTCTCTGGCATTTTCGGGGGCCTTAACATCCTCTAAAACTCTTGAAACTTTGCACACGGGTCAGAACCCATGGCAATCAGGGCCGGGCTGAAGCTGGTAACCGGGCGTGGCAGGGCGGCTCGACAGCGCCCCCTGGACTGGGATTCGAACATTTGTCCATAAATCAAACACACTTGCATGAATTAATATGAAACTCGGTACAATTATAGATCACATCAGGCCAAACAACTTTCGTGCTCTAAGTTTTATGACAGTTCAAATGGAAGTTATTTATGAATTATGAATTATGGGTTGTTTGAATAATTGTCCTAGGAGAAATACATCAAATTACAACGCATGTGTTTACCAATCACAACCAAACTCGGTGTGCATGAAGTCAAGACATTGAGGATGCTCAATTCCGGACGGATTTTTGATATCTCGAACGGTCTGGCCGTGGCGAGGAAATAAATTTTATGACTAAAAAAGGACACATAAAGTGTGTTATAACTTTGCTCATTTTACCTACACTTACAAAACTTGCCACGTATATTGTTCTCGTCAAGCCGATCAACTTTCCAATTTAAAGTCATTCGCTCTGAGCAACAGAAAGTCAGATATTGTAGTTTGAATGGATTTAATTCCCCTGCGATTCTCTCTCTCTCTCTCTCTCTCTCTCTCTCTCTCTCTCTCTCTCTCTCTCTCTGTGTGTGTGTGTGTGTGTGTGTGTGTGGGTGTGTGTCTGTGTGGGGAGGGGAGGGCTGTTGTCTGTGTTTATGTGTGTGTGTGTGGCTGGCTGCGATTTTTCCTACAAGTCCTTGTCTCTAAGTCCTTGTCTTTTTGCATAACAATTTTGCATAACAATATTTTTAAATGACAAAATAGGCATATAACCCCCATCTTTTAAATGTATAGTTTGCTTTAAATAAAAGTAAGATTGTATTTGTAATTGAAGTTGAATTAATTAAAAATGCATGTGCTATATTTCAATATATTTGTTTTCCTTAAGATTTTAAAACACTAACTTCATTCTTATCTGAATTACAAATATTTGTTTCTGTATAAAATAATACTCTAACTAAAAACACATTTGATGTTTTTTTTTTGTATTTTTATTTACATGTATTTGTGTGTGTGTGTGTGTGTGTGTGTGTGTGTGTGTGTGTGTGTGTGTGCGTGTGTGCGTGTGTGTGTGTGTGTGTGTGCGTGTGTGTGTGTGTGTGTATAAAGTGCAGGGTTTTTTTAGATGAAGTAGAATTTCTATAACTATGTGTTGAACTAATAAAATCACTCTTGTGTGTGTTAAACACAATCTACTTAATACAGACAACTTCATTATAAAGATAAATAACTAATCCAAAAAATATATGATTATAATCTATGACAACAAAAGCCATTACAAACTATATTAATGGAAAATACACATTGCTCTTTGTATTGTTGTAAAATATTCATGAAAAACAAGATAACAAAAATCAAAAAGATAAATTATTTTAGATATAGCCATGTTTTAAATGTATAGCAGAGATGTTAATTGAGGCAGCAACATACAAACTTTCTGGAACAACATGGACCTGGATAGCTGGTTTTTATGGAGGACAGTGAAGAGGAAGAGGGTGCAAATCAAACAGCTCATTCTCAGACTACACAGCAAACAGCTTAAGTTTTTAGTGCTTTGTTTGAGGTTTTTAGTGCTCTGTCCTATCTATTATCAACATATAATAGATGGAACAGAACAAGAAAGGCAATTAATAATCTGTCATTGCGTCACTGCATTATGATATGAAAGGCTCAGTACAGTGTGGCACAAACCGCTTATGCGCATCCCGAGTGGAGAATGATGCGCTTAAAGCCACATGGAGTTACAGCGCACAGCGCATCGAGTCTGCATTGATGCAAGCTCTACAATACACTTCTTTTTGATAGTCAAAGCGGGGGTTACGTTTTTACACGTCGTACAGAATAACCCTAAAGGCACCAAGGTGGCGGTGCCATCGGCTTTACATTAAATATAAATATAGCTGTGAGCAGCAATAAAGGGCCAAAGCCGGCGGTACCACCATCCCGGTGCCTTTGGGTAACTAAAGGCATCGGGGTTGCGGTGCCACCGGCTTGGGCCCGCAATCGCTGCTCGCAGCTATATTTATTATTATTATTATTATTTATACGACTATTCGGGCACTTTTGGGGCCCTTAACATGCTCAAAAACTCTTGAAACTTTGCACACGGGTCAGAACCCGCGGCCATCAGGGCCGGGCTGAAGATGGTACCCGGGCGTGGCAGGGGGGCTAGACAGCGCCCCCTGGAACGGGGTCCGAACACTTGGTCCATAAATCAAACACGCTTGCATGTAATAATATGAAACTCGGTACACATGTTGATCTCATCGTTTCATCTATACCTCGTGCTTTTACTTTTTACCCCAGCCCAACAGGAAGTCGGCTATTTAGGGTTGTTCGTAAAACACTCGCAATGGAATTTTTAATACTCCTCCTAGAGCTTTGATCCAAATTCGACGAAACTCGGTCAGCGTGAAGTCAAGACATTGAGGATGAAAGTTTGCGAGGGGATTTTTGATATCTCGAACGGTTTGGCCGTGGCGAGGAAACAAAATTATGGCGAGAAACGTGAAACAGGAAGTGTATCATAACTTCAGCACACATCAACCGATCTTGATGAAACTTCAGCAGTGTGTTCGCTGTAAGAGGACGATCACATGGATGTGACTATTGTGAGTCAAAGTTATAGCGCCACCAACTGGCAGCAGGAAGTGTGTCACTTTCAAAATGCTTTGAAATCACCCTCTAATTTTAACTCGATTTGCTTCAAACTTCATCTGTATAATGCAAATACATGGCAGATGAAGACCTGTAAATGGATTCTTGATATCTTTGAAACTGTTGCCGTGGCAACGCATCAAACTTTACCATTCTTTTAGGATGCTTTTGAGACTCTTAGCATGCTTCAAATTGCATGAAACTCGACAGACACATCACATTTATTAGCCAGTAGACATGTGCAACGTTTCAGAAACGGGTGTGGTGAGGGCTCAGTAGCGCCACCTTTTGACAAAAGTGGGGTTGTTAGTTTTATCTACAGTTACAAAAATCAGTATGTATATTGTACTCCTCGAGCCGGACAACTTTCTAATTGACACTCATTAGCTAGGACCCACAGAAAGTCAGATATGTTTGTTTGAATGTAGAGAAAATCTCAGAATTTTGCCAGTCTCTCAGTGTCTCTCTGTGTGAGTGAGAGGAGGGGCGCCTGTCAGGTTAATTTTAACCCTTTATTTGCTGTGTGCAACTTCTCTGGCATTTTCGGGGGCCTTAACATCCTCTAAAACTCTTGAAACTTTGCACACGGGTCAGAACCCATGGCCATCAGGGCCGGGCTGAAGCTGGTAACCGGGCGTGGCAGGGCGGCTCGACAGCGCCCCCTGGACTGGGATTCAAAATTTGTCCATAAATCAAACACACTTGCATGAATTAATATGAAACTCGGTACAATTGAAGATCACATCAGACAGTTCAAATGGAAGTTATTTATGAATTATGAATTATGGGTTGTTTGAATAATTGTCCTAGGAGAAATACATCAAATCACAATGCATGTGTTTACCAATCACAACCAAACTCGGTGTGCATAAAGTCAAGACATTGAGGATGCTCAATTCCGGACGGATTTTTGATATCTCGAACGGTCTGGCCGTGGCGAGGAAATGAATTTTATGACTAAAAAAGGACACATAAAGTGTGTTATAACTTTGCTCAATTTACCTACAGTTACAAAACTTACCACGTATATTGTTCTCGTCAAGCCGATCAACTTTCCAATTTAAAGTCATTCGCTCTGAGCAACAGAAAGTCATATATTGTAGTTTGAATGGATTTATTTCCCCTGCGATTCTCTCTCTCTCTCTCTCTCTCTCTCTCTCTCTCTCTCTCTCTCTCTCTCTCTCTCTGTGTGTGTGTGTGGGTGTGTGTGTCTGTGTGGGGAGGGGAGGGCTGTTGTCTGTGTTTATGTGTGTGTGTGTGTGGCTGGCTGCGATTTTTCCTACAAGTCCTTGTCTCTAAGTCCTTGTCTTTTTGCATAACAATTTTGCATAACAATATTTTTAAATGACAAAATAGGCATATAACCCCCATCTTTTAAATGTATAGTTTGCTTTAAATAAAAGTAAGATTGTATTTGTAATTGAAGTTGAATGAATTTAAAATTCATGTGCTATATTTCAATATATTTGTTTTCCTTAAGATTTTAAAACACTAACTTCATTCTTATCTGAATTACAAATATTTGTTTCTGTATAAAATAATACTCTGACTAAAAACACATTTGATGTTTTTTTTTTTTGGATTTTTATTTACATGTATTTATGTGTGTGTGTGTGTGGTGTGTGTGTGTGTGTGTGTGTGTGTGTGTGTGTGTGTGTGTGTGTGTGTGTGTGTGTGTGTGTGTGTGTGTGTGTGTGTGTGTGTGTGTGTATAAAGTGCAGGGTTTTTTTTAGATAAAGTAGAATTTCTATAACTATGTGTTGAACTAATAAATCACTCTTGTGTGTGTTAAACACAATCTACTTAATACAGACAACTTCATTATAAAGATAAATAACAAATCCAAAAAATATATGATTATAATCTATGAAAAAAAAGCCATTACAAACTATATTAATGGAAAATACACATTGCTCTTTGTATTGTTGTAAAATATTCATGAAAAACAAGATAACAAAAATCAAAAAGATAAATTATTTTAGATATAGCCATGTTTTAAATGTATAGCAGAGATGTTAATTGAGGCAGCAACATACAAACTTTCTAGAACAACATGGACCTGAATAGCTGGTTTTTATGGAGGACAGTGAAGAGGAAGAGGGTGCAAATCAAACAGCTCATTCTCAGACTACACAGCAAACAGCTTAAGTTTTTAGTGCTTTGTTTGAGGTTTTTAGTGCTCTGTCCTATCTATTATCAACATATAATAGATGGAACAGAACAAGAAAGGCAATTAATAATCTGTCATTGCATCACTGCATTATGATATGAAAGGCTCAGTACAGTGTGTCACAAAACGCTTATGCGCATCCCGAGTGGAGAATGATGCGCTTAAAGCCACATGGAGTTACAGCGCACAGCGCATCGAGTCCGCATTGATGCAAGCTCTACAATACACTTCTTTTTGATAGTCAAAGCGGGGGTTACGTTTTTACACGTCGTACAGAATAACCCTAAAGGCACCAAGGTGGCGGTGCCACCGGCTTTATATTAAATATAAATATAGATGTGAGCAGCGATAAAGCGCCAAAGCCGGCGGTACCACCATCCCGGTGCCTTTGGGTAACTAAAGGCATCGGGGTTGCGGTGCCACCGGCTTGGGCCCGCAATCGCTGCTCGCAGCTATATTTATTATTATTATTTATACGACTATTTGGGCACTTTTGGGGCCCTTAACATGCTCAAAAACTCTTGAAACTTTGCACACGGGTCAGAAACCGCGGCCATCAGGGCCGGGCTGAAGATGGTACCCGGGCGTGGCAGGGGGGCTAGACAGCGCCCCCTGGAACGGGGTCCGAAAACTTGGTCCATAAATCAAACACGCTTGCATGTAATAATATGAAACTCGGTGCACATGTTGATCTCATCGTTCATATATACCTCAAACTATTACTTTTTACCCCAGCCCAACAGGAAGTCGGTTATTTAGGGTTGTTCATAAAACACTCGCAATGGAATTTGAAGTACTCCTCCTAGAGAATTCAAACACACGGCACGAAACTCGGTCAGCATGAAGTCAAGGCATTGAGGATGAAAGTTTGCGAGGGGATTTTTGATATCTCAAACGGTTTGGCCGTGGCGAGGAAACGAAATTATGGCGAGAAACGTGAAACAGGAAGTGTGTTATAACTTCAGCATACATTAACTGATCTTGATGAAACTTCAGCAGTGTGTTCGCTGTAAGAGGACGATCACATGGATGTGACTATTGTGAGTCAAAGTTATAGCGCCACCAACTGGCAGCAGGAAGTGTGTCACTTTCAAAATGCTTTGAAATCACCCTCTTATTTTTACCCGATTTGCTTCAAACTTAATCTGTATAATGTAAATACATAGAAGATGAAGACCTGTGAATGGATTCTTGATATCTTTGATACTGTTGCCGTGGCAACGCATCAAACTTTAAAATTCTTTTTTTTGATGATTTTGAGACTCTTAGCGGCTTTTGGGGCCCTTAACGGGTTTGAAAACTCTTGAAACTTTGCACACAGGTCAGATCCCACAGCCATCAGAGCCGGGCTGAAGATGGTACCTGGGTGTGGCAGGGGGGCTAGACAGCGCCCCCTGGAACGGGGTCCGAATACTTGGTCCATAAATCAAACACGCTTGAATGTAATAATATGAAACTCGGTACACATGTTGATCTCATCGTTTCATCTATACCTCACACTCTTACTTTTTACCCCAGCCCAACAGGAAGTCGGCTATTGAGGTTTGTTTGTAAAACGCTCGCAATGGAATGTGCAATACTCCTCCTAGAGAATTCAAACACACGGCACGAAACTCGGTCAGCATGAAGTCAAGGCATTGAGGATGAAAGTTTGCGAGGGGATTTTTGATATCTCAAACGGTTTGGCCGTGGCAAGGAAACGAAATTATGGCGAGAAACGTGAAACAGGAAGTGTGTTATAACTTCAGCATACATTAACTGATCTTGATGAAACTTCAGCAGTGTGTTCGCTGTAAGAGGACGATCACATGGATGTGACTATTGTGAGTCAAAGTTATAGCGCCACCAACTGGCAGCAGGAAGTGTGTCACTTTCAAAATGCTTTGAAATCACCCTTTTATTTTTACCCGATTTGCTTCAAACTTAATCTGTATAATGTATACGGCAGATGTAGACCTGTGAATGGATTCTTGATATCTTTTAAACTGTTGCCGTGGCAACGCATCAAACTTTACCATTCTTTTAGGATGCTTTTGAGACCCTTAGCATGCTTCAAATCGCATGAAACTCGACAGACACATCACATTTATTAGCCAGTAGACATGTGCAAAGTTTCAGAAACGGGCGTGGTGAGGGCTCAGTAGCACCACCTTTTGACAAAAGTGGGGTTGTTAGTTTTAACTAGAGTTACAAAAATCGGTATGTATATTGTACTCCTCGAGCCGGACAACTTTCTAATTGGCACTCATTAGCTAGGACCCACAGAAAGTCAGATATCTTTGTTTGAATGTAGAGAAAATCTTAGAATTTTGCCAGTCTCTCAGTGTCTCTCTGTGTGAGTGAGAGGAGGGGCGCCTGTCAGGTTAATTTTAACCCTTTATTTGCTGTGTGCGACTTCTCTGGCATTTTCGGGGGCCTTAACATCCTCTAAAACTCTTGAAACTTTGCACACGGGTCAGAACCCATGGCCATCAGGGCCGGGCTGAAGCTGGTCATCGGGCGTGGCAGGGCGGCTCGACAGCGCCCCCTGGACTGGGATTAGAACATTTGTCCATAAATCAAACACACTTGCGTGAATTAATATGAAACTCGGTACAATTATAGATCACATCAGGCCAAACAACTTTCGTGCTCTAAGTTTTACGACAATTAAAATGGAAGTTGAGAATTATGGGTTGTTTGAATAGTTGTCCTAGGAGAAATGCATCAAATTACAACGCATATGTTTACCAATCACAACCAAACTCGGTGTGCAAGAAGTCAAGACATTGAGGATGAAAGTTTGTGAGGGGATTTTTGATATCTCAAACGGTTTGGCCGTGGCGAGGAAACGAAATTATGGCGAGAAACGTGAAACAGGAAGTGTGTTATAACTTCAGCATACATTAATATATCTTGATGAAACTTCATCAGTGTGTTCGCTGTAAGAGGACGATCACATGGATGTGACTATTTCGAGTCAAAGTTATAGCGCCACCAGCTGGCAGCAGGAAGTGTGTCACTTTCAAAATGCTTTGAAATCAACCTCTTATTTTTACCCGATTTGCTTCAAACTTCATCTGTATAATGTAAATACATGGCAATTGAAGACCTGTGAATGGATTCTTGATATCTTTGATACTGTTGCCGTGGCAACGCATCAAACTTTAAAATTCTTTTTTTTTTTGATGATTTTGAGACTCTTAATGGCTTTTGAGGCCCTTAACGGGTTTGAAAACTCTTGAAACTTTGCACACAGGTCATATCCCACAGCCATCAGGCCCGGGCTGAAGATGGTACCTAGGCGTGGCAGGGGGGCTAGACAGCGCCCCCTGGAACGGGGTCCGAAAACTTGGTCCATAAATCAAACACGCTTGCATGTAATAATATGAATGAAAAACTTCATCTGTATAATGATGAAAAACAGATGAAAAACTTCATCTGTATAATGTAAACATACGGTAGATGTAGACCTGTGAATGGATTCTTGATATCTTTTAAACTGTTGCCGTGGCAAAGCTTCAAACTTTGAAATTATTTTAGGATGCTTTTGAGACTCTTAGCATGCTTGAAATTGCATGAAACTCAACAGACACATCACATTTATTAGCCAGTAGACATGTGCAAAGTTTCAGAAACGGGCATGGTGCAGGGACTAAATAGCGCCACCTTTTGACAAAAGTGGGGTTGTTATTTTTATCTACAGTTACAAAAATCGTTATATACATTGTACTCCTCAAGCCAGACAACTTTCTAATTCATAGTCATTAGCTCAGACCAAGAGGAAGTCAGATATTTTGGTTTGAATATGGTGAGACTCTCTCTGAGCCTACGTCCGTGTATGGCAAGCCCTTTTAACATTTAAAAGCTAAGTTTGCCTATCCGTAAATTAACATTGTAGATATCAACAATGTCTTTCTGTCTAGTCGTAATTACATTTTGGATAGTTTGTATTATTATTTAAGATATCTGTAACATAATTGTGACTAGTCAAAATGACAGAGTATGGCAAGCCGTTTTAACATTGTAGATATCAACAATGTCTTTCTGTCTAGTCGTAATTACATTTTGGATAGTTTGTATTATTATTTAAGATATCTGTAACATAATTGTGACTAGTCAAAATGACAGAGTATGGCAAGCCGTTTTAACATTTAATCATGAAAGGGCCAAAGCCTTCGGCACCGCCACCCCGGTGCCTTTAGGTAACTAAAGGAGCCGGGGTTGCGGTGCCACCGGCTTGGGCCCGCCATCGCTGCTCGCAGCTATATTTATTATTATTATTATTAGGGCCCAAGCCCTGAAAGGGCGAAGGCCCTATTGTTTTCCTAACGATTATTATTAGGGCCCAAGCCCTGAAAGGGCGAAGGCCCTATTGTTTTCCTAACGATTATTATTATTATTATTATTATTTATACGACTATTTGGGCACTTTTGGGGCCCTTAACATGCTCAAAAACTCTTGAAACTTTGCACACGGGTCAGAATCCGCGGCCATCAGGGCTGGGCTGAAGATGGTACCCGGGCGTGGCAGGGGGGCTAGACAGCGCCCCCTGGAACGGGGTCCGAAAACTTGGTCCATAACTCAAACACGCTTGCATGTAATAATATGAAACTCGGTACACATGTTGATCTCATCGTTCATATATACCTCAAACTATTACTTTTTACCCCAGCCCAACAGGAAGTCGGTTATTTAGGGTTGTTCATAAAACACTCGCAATGGAATTTGAAGTACTCCTCCTAGAGAATTCAAACACACGGCACGAAACTCAGTCAGCATGAAGTCAAGGCATTGAGGATGAAAGTTTGCGAGGGGATTTTTGATATCTCGAACGGTTTGGCCGTGGCGAGGAAACGAACTTATGGCGATAATCGTGAAACAGGAAGTGTGTCAGAACTTCAGCATACATTAACTGATCTTGATGAAACTTCAGCAGTTTGTTTGCTGTAAGAGGACGATCACATGGATGTGAATATTGTGAGTCAAAGTTATAGCGCCACCAACTGGCAGCAGGAAGTGTGTCACTTTCAAAATGCTTTGAAATCACCCTCTTATTTTTACCCGATTTGCTTCAAACTTAATCTGTATAATGTAAATACATAGCAGATGAAGACCTGTGAATGGATTCTTGATATCTTTGATACTGTTGCCGTGGCAACGCATCAAACTTTAAAATTCTTTTTTTTTGATGATTTTGAGACTCTTAGCGGCTTTTGGGGCCCTTAACGGGTTTGAAAACTCTTGAAACTTTGCACACAGGTCAGATCCCACAGCCATCAGAGCCGGGCTGAAGATGGTACCTGGGTGTGGCAGGGGGGCTAGACAGCGCCCCCTGGAACGGGGTCCGAACACTTGGTCCATAACTCAAACACGCTTGCATGTAATAATATGAAACTCGGTACACATGTTGATCTCATCGTTCATATATACCTCAAACTATTACTTTTTACCCCAGCCCAACAGGAAGTCGGCTATTGAGGTTTGTTTGTAAAACGCTCGCAATGGAATGTGCAATACTCCTCCTAGAGAATTCAAACACACGGCACGAAACTCGGTCAGCATGAAGTCAAGGCATTGAGGATGAAAGTTTACGAGGGGATTTTTGATATCTCGAACGGTTTGGCCGTGGCGAGGAAACGAAATTATGGCGAGAAACGTGAAACAGGAAGTGTGTTATAACTTCAGCATACATTAACTGATCTTGATGAAACTTCAGCAGTGTGTTCGCTGTAAGAGGACGATCACATGGATGTGACTATTGTGAGTCAAAGTTATAGCGCCACCAACTGGCAGCAGGAAGTGTGTCACTTTCAAAATGCTTTGAAATCACCCTTTTATTTTTACCCGATTTGCTTCAAACTTCATCTGTATAATGTAAATATACGGCAGATGTAGACCTGTGAATGGATTCTTGATATCTTTGAAACTGTTGCCGTGGCAACGCATCAAACTTTACCATTCTTTTAGGATGCTTTTGAGACCCTTAGCATGCTTCAAATCGCATGAAACTCGACAGACACATCACATTTATTAGCCAGTAGACATGTGCAAAGTTTCAGAAACGGGCGTGGTGAGGGCTCAGTAGCACCACCTTTTGACAAAAGTGGGGTTGTTAGTTTTAACTAGAGTTACAAAAATCGGTATGTATATTGTACTCCTCGAGCCGGACAACTTTCTAATTGACACTCATTAGCTAGGACCCACAGAAAGTCAGATATCTTTGTTTGAATGTAGAGAAAATCTTAGAATTTTGCCAGTCTCTCAGTGTCTCTCTGTGTGAGTGAGAGGAGGGGCGCCTGTCAGGTTAATTTTAACCCTTTATTTGCTGTGTGCGACTTCTCTGGCATTTTCGGGGGCCTTAACATCCTCTAAAACTCTTGAAACTTTGCACACGGGTCAGAACCCATGGCCATCAGGGCCGGGCTGAAGCTGGTCATCGGGCGTGGCAGGGCGGCTCGACAGCGCCCCCTGGACTGGGATTCGAACATTTATCCATAAATCAAACACACTTGCGTGAATTAATATGAAACTCGGTACAATTATAGATCACATCAGGCCAAACAACTTTCGTGCTCTAAGTTTTACGACAATTAAAATGGAAGTTGAGAATTATGGGTTGTTTGAATAGTTGTCCTAGGAGAAATACATCAAATTACAACGCATGTGTTTACCAATCACAACCAAACTCGGTGTGCAAGAAGTCAAGACATTGAGGATGAAAGTTTGTGAGGGGATTTTTGATATCTCAAACGGTTTGGCCGTGGCGAGGAAACGAAATTATGGCGAGAAACGTGAAACAGGAAGTGTGTTATAACTTCAGCATACATTAACATATCTTGATGAAACTTCATCAGTGTGTTCGCTGTAAGAGGACGATCACATGGATGTGACTATTTCGAGTCAAAGTTATAGCGCCACCAACTGGCAGCAGGAAGTGTGTCACTTTCAAAATGCTTTGAAATCAACCTCTTATTTTTACCCGATTTGCTTCAAACTTCATCTGTATAATGTAAATACATGGCAGATGAAGACCTGTGAATGGATTCTTGATATCTTTGATACTGTTGCCGTGGCAACGCATCAAACTTTAAAATTCTTTTTTTTTTTGGATGATTTTGAGACTCTTAATGGCTTTTGAGGCCCTTATCAGGTTTGAAAACTCTTGAAACTTTGCACACAGGTCATATCCCACAGCCATCAGGCCCGGGCTGAAGATGGTACCTAGGCGTGGCAGGGGGGCTAGACAGCGCCCCCTGGAACGGGGTCCGAAAACTTGGTCCATAAATCAAACACGCTTGCATGTAATAATATGAATGAAAAACTTCATCTGTATAATGTAAACAGATGAAAAACTTAATCTGTATAATGATGAAAAACAGATGAAAAACTTCATCTGTATAATGTAAACATACGGTAGATGTAGACCTGGGAATGGATTCTTGATATCTTTTAAACTGTTGCCGTGGCAAAGCTTCAAACTTTGAAATTATTTTAGGATGCTTTTGAGACTCTTAGCATGCTTGAAATTGCATGAAACTCAACAGACACATCACATTTATTAGCCAGTAGACATGTGCAAAGTTTCAGAAACGGGCATGGTGCAGGGACTAAATAGCGCCACCTTTTGACAAAAGTGGGGTTGTTATTTTTATCTACAGTTACAAAAATCGTTATATACATTGTACTCCTCAAGCCAGACAACTTTCTAATTCATAGTCATTAGCTCAGACCAAGAGGAAGTCAGATATTTTGGTTTGAATATGGTGAGACTCTCTCTGAGCCTACGTCCGTGTATGGCAAGCCCTTTTAACATTTAAAAGCTAAGTTTGCCTATCCGGAAATTAACATTGTAGATATCAACAATGTCTTTCTGTCTAGTCGTAATTACATTTTGGACAGTTTGTATTATCATTTAAGATATCTGTAACATAATTGTGACTAGTCAAAATGACAGACTATGGCAAGCCGTCTTAACATTTAATCATGAAAGGGCCAAAGCCTTCGGCACCGCCACCCCGGTGCCTTTAGGTAACTAAAGGAGCCAGGGGTTGCGGTGCCACCGGCTTGGGCCCGCCATCGCTGCTCGCAGCTATATTTATTATTATTATTATTTTTCTTACGACTATTCGGGCACTTTTGGGGCCCTTAACATGCTCGAAAACTCTTGAAACTTTGCACACGGGTCAGAACCCGCGGCCATCAGAGCCGGGCTGAAGATGGTACCCGGGCGTGGCAGGGGGGCTCGTCAGCGCCCCCTGGAATGGGGTCCGAACACTTGGTCCATAACTCAAACACGCTTGCATGTAATAATATGAAACTCGGTACGCATGTTGATCTCATCGTTTCATCTATACCTCGCGCTTTTACTTTTTACCCCAGCCCAACAGGAAGTCGGCTATTGAGGTTTGTTTGTAAAACGCTCGCAATGTTATTTGAAATACTCCTCCTAGAGCTTTGATCCAAATTCGACGAAACTCAGTCAGCGTAAAGTGAAGACATTGAGGATGAAAGCTTGTGTGGGGATTTTTGATATCTCGAACGGTTTGGCCGTGGCGAGGAAACGAAATCATGGCGAGAAACGTGAAACAGGAAGTTTGTTATAACTTCAGCATACATTAACTGATCTTGATGAAACTTCAGCAGTGTGTTCGCTGTAAGAGGACGATCACATGGATGTGACTATTGTGAGTCAAAGTTATAGCGCCACCAACTGGCAGCAGGAAGTGTGTCACTTTCAAAATGCTTTGATATCACCCTTTTATTTTTACCCGATTTGCTTCAAACTTCATATGTATAATGTAAACATACGGCAGATGTAGACCTGTGAATGGATTCTTGATATCTTTGAAACTGTTGCCGTGGCGACGCATCAAACTTTACCCTTCTTTTAGGATGCTTTTAGGATGCTTTTGAGACCCTTAGCATGCTTCAAAATGCATGAAACTCGACAGACACATCACATTTATTAGCCAGTAGACACGTGCAATGTTTCAGAAACGGGCGTGGTGAGGGCTCAGTAGCGCCACCTTTTGACAAAAGTAGGGTTGTTAGTTTTATCTACAGTTACAAAAATCGGTATGTATATTGTACTCCTCGAGCCGGACAACTTTCTAATTGACACTCATTAGCTAGGACCCACAGAAAGTCAGATATGTTTGTTTGAATGTGGTCTTGCTTAATCTGAGCCTACATCTCTGTCTTTGCCTGTCTGTGTATGTGTGTGTGTTTGTAGGGGGAGGGGTCTTAACCATTTCACTCCTGTGTGTATGGCCTGCATAAAAAATAAATGCCTTAAGCCTGGTATTTTTTTAAATAAGTTTTTTATTTTTTATAAGTAAAGGCATATAACCAGTTTAATTGTAGTGCATTAATAGTTTTATATAATTAGTTTATTAATTAAATTAACTTGGTCCATAAACTTGATCTGAAAATTTGGTCCATAAATCAAACACACTTGCATGTAATAATATGACTTGAGTGTTAATCACATCATGTTTTCAGTTTGAATATAAAATATATAAATTATGTAAAAAAAAATAAAGTTGATCCAGCTGGAGCGCAGGCTGAGAATAGCGCTGTCATGACTGGATCAGAGATCTTCAGTCATGCCCTCTCATACCTTACGCGCACACCACGCCCACTTACATCAGATCACATCAACATGTCAGCCGGAGGGATAACGAGGGTCGTCGTCGCTTTTGGATTCAAGAATTTCTTACAACAAGATGGCAAAAGAACAGCGCTTTGCAAGACAAGCAACGTTAAGATCGCGGACAGTCAGATGACAACCTCCAATTTCGTCCGTCATTTGAAGAGCCATATTCTGCCCAGTAAGTGCTTGTCAATTTGTTAATGTTATCTGGTTAGCTCGTTCGTAGTTAGCTAGCTAATGTAAGTTAAAGGAGAACTCCGGCGCAAAATTACACATTGTTACCTAGTCAACCGTTATCTGAGATTTGTTTTCATGACTGCCGAATGTAAATAGTTTTATCTATAAAAACAGTTTAGCCTATAAGTGACGTCCGACATTCTCCATGCATCAGCATTAGCGCGTCGCGTTCGGTTGCGACAGTAACACGACGACACTCTCTTCAAGATCAATGTTCCCAATATTATACTTTATTTGTAGATAAGGCATAAAGGTCTATGATTTGCATAAAATGACTATCTTGCTGGAGTGGAGTTTATTGCCCTTTAGAATACACTAAGCATTAGTGCTGCACGATTAATTATATCGCAGTCGTAATAGCGATCTCAAACCTATGCAATTATATAACGCAAAATGCCGCGATTTTATATGAAATAAACAAAGTAGGGCTATTAGCGCAGCATCTCTTCTTTTTTGTCATCCTTTGACTAGTGTTACAAGATCCCCCTCTTATTGGTTCAAATGCCTTTTCGCATTTTGCACGACAAGAAGTGAAAAGCTGCCTGTGAGTGCCCTAGATTAGAATAGATGAGACTCGCATAATGCGCATGCACTGACCGTGTGCCAGCCCAGAATAAACAGTTCTCTTTCGAGCTTGAACGAACAATAGCACACACAATTATGCCAAAATGTGATTTTGTCTAGTATCTTCATAACATAAGAAAAGTCTATGGATGAAAAGAGTTGTGCTATGAGGCGCGTGTGAGATCCGCGTCTCGGCAACGGGTGCTCTTAAAGGGCCAGCAGCGAATAAAGCGTTCTTTCAGTAAAGTTAAAAGAACAAAGGGAAATTAGAAAATTACTCACTGATCTTGAGTAAAGAACTTTTGTAGCTTTAATAAGGATTATTATATATATAATTTATGATTCAGGCAGCGCAGACTGTTTGATAACTTTATTCAATTTCTGTACCTGTTAAGACAGGAAGGGCACAGGTAAATATGTTTTTTATTATGGGTTTATGTGGGGATTGTTTGAAGTTCACTTAATTTAAAAGCTGTTATATATTTTTTTTAAGCGTAATAATTTTTTAAAAAGTTGATGGCTTTCAATTGATGGAATCACTGTAATGTTGGTTTGGTTGATGGTTTATTGATCATTATAGGTGTTATCAATCATTTATTGTTGTTGTTGTTTTTAGTTTGAGTTGAGAAATAAACATTAATCTGTGTGTGCATTTTACTTTAGAACCAAGCAAGTTGGACTCATGAAACCATTTTATTATATCGGAGTCGCAAATCGCAATTGCAATATTGGCTCAATAATGGCAATATGACATTTTCCCAAATCGTGCAGCCCTACTAAGCATAGATTATAGATACCATCCCTTCGCTATGTTCTTTTCAATGTGAAGCGTTGCGTGCTGTGACTTGGTGTTGCTTCAAGTGCATCATTCTGCACACGGGATGCGCATGATTGCTTATAATACTTTGGGGAGACAAGGGGGCGTGGCCTAAGGGAATAGCACTCGTGATGTTAAGTGATGTTACCCCGCCATCGCTGATACAACCTTTAGCAGTCATGTTTTTGCTTCTTGAGAGAGAGAGAAAGTGTGTGTGTGTGTGTGTGTGAGCAATGGCGGTTCTAGGCGGGGGCCTGGGGGGGCCAGTGCCCCTGCGACAACAAGCTTGGACCCCCTTGTGGCCCCCTAAATGTGGAGTCAGTGTGAAATATTTTTTTATAGTGTGTCACGCATTGAGCATGACAGTCACTCGTTTCAGTCTTTTGTCTCACACTCCCGTCACACATTGTATTTCTCATGCGGAAAAACTATTAATAATATATTTAATATACGCAATTTCTCTGGCCGCGCCGCTCTCACGTGAGAATCAAGCGCGTCTCGCCTGGAGTTCAGCAGTCGACCCTGCTACGCATCAGCCAATCAAAAAAAGAGAAGTGCTACTACATTGGTTGTTAGTTTTATCTACAGTTACAAAAATCGGTATATACATTGTACTCCTCAAGCCGTACAACTTTCTAATACATAGTCATTAGCTCGGACCAAGAGGAAGTCAGATATTTTGGTCTGAATATGGTGAGCCTCTCTCTGAGCCTACGTCCCTGTATGGCAAGCCCTTTTAACATTTAAAAGCTAAGTTTGCCTGTCCGGAATTAACATTGTAGATATCAACAACGTCTTTCTGTCTAGTCGTTACACTTTGGATAGTTTGTATTATCATTTGAGATATCTGTAACATAATTGTGACTAGTCGAAATGACAGAGTATGGCAAGCCGCTTTAACATTTAATCATGAAAGGGCCAAAGCCTTCGGCACCGCCACCCGGGTGCCTTTAGGTAACTAAAGGAACCGGGGTTGCGGTGCCTCCGGCTTGGGCCCGCCATCGCTGCTCGCAGCTATATTTTATTTTTCTTTTTTAGTTTCATTTAGTTTTATTTTTAATTTATTTCCAGTTAATAGCCAAGGCGAGGCAAAATTTTTCAACTAATGTTTATATTTAATTTTATTTCAGCTTTATTTCAATTGGCAAAAATGTTGTTAATAGTTTAAGTTGATGATAATAACCTTGGTTATTAATGTTAACAACTTGATTTAACCCTAAAACCGTATTCTGGACAAATATGGGCAAAATAGTTTTGATTTATAAAAAAAAATATATATATATATATATATATATATACACACTTCCCTTGATCTGAGCGGTACAAGACTTGGCTACTTTTCCTAAGTTTACCTCCTGAAAACACTTTTTTTTTTTTTTTTTGACTCAATTCTACAATGTTAAACTCCTTAATCTTGTATTTGGGTCAAAAATGGGCACCCATAGAAATGAATGGAAAAAAAACTGTAATTTAGAGCACTCTAAAATAAGCCAAAATAAGAAATCTTTAGGTTTTAGCTCTAAGAACTTAATGGAATGATATTTTAATGTAAAAAAAAACAAAACAAAAAAAAAACACATCATTTAAAAATAAGCATAATTTACATAGAAAATATGGTACTTTTTGAAGTAAATAAATTTAAAAATACCCCCAAAATAAATAATAACACCATAAATGGATAGTCAAAACTTTATCGAAGACAGTGATATAACATTTATAATAAATAAAAATTAGGATCACACCTGAGTCCTCTGTGCCCACATTTGTCCACAATTACAAGATTAAGGGCTATAAAGTGAATACGGTTTGAGGGCTAAAAAAAAAAAATTAGTAAATGTAGAAATTAACATTTAGAAACGCTATAGAAATATTGTTTATCGTTAGATCACTGATGTTAAGAGGGAGAAAAAAAAGTGTAACCAAATAATTAATTACAGTGACTTGGACTTGTTTGCATTGGGATAAATGAAAACAAAATATCCGATATGGGGTCTCGCTACATATTGTATTTACAGGAAGTTCCAAAAGCTTGTCCGACTGAAAGCATAGGCTTTGTGGACTCTCGCCGAGATCAAAGAAGGATCAACAAACGGTTGTGTGAGGAGAGTCTGAGGGGGGAAAGTGGAAAGTCTTTCAGATATCTCTCCAGATTAAATCCTATGGAGGTGAGGAGCACCCTACTGTCCGGCTTTAGGAAGCAGAAGAAACGCTTCAGGAGAATCACACAAAACTCAGGTTAACTCAGCTCATATGGTAAGATTTAACCCAATAATTCATGCAAAACTGATTATCACCATATAACCATAACATTATTTACGCACCCTCTTTAGTTGAACACAGAAAGAAAATTCTGCCGATGGTTGAGTTTTCCATGCAATTGCAATGAATGGGCATTGAAAGTTTTATGCATTAAAAAAAGGACACAAAAGCATCAGCATATGACAGCTTTGTGTGAGTTAAACTGGAAAAGTGGATCAGATGATTCATAACCAAATCATTCAGACTGGTTTTGGAAACTGATTCATTTAATCAAAAGAATGATTCCTTCATTATTCATGACTACACTCAAGACGAATAATGTCTTAAGTTTTAAATGTCCGTTTAAGTTTTCATTTAACCAACCAAAGACCATCTCTTGTCTAATATCTTCATGTCTTCTCCTTTGATATCCCAAAGCAACGACAACTGATCTTGCACGAGTACAAGACATTTAGGCTATATTTGATGTTGAGCAGCCAGAGAAAGAGAAACCAAATTATCGGCGTGTTTGAAATGCGCTATACAAATAAAGTTGACGTGCCTCACCAAGTCTAACAAACAGAACTTGATGTGTAAAGGCATCTGGTTTGCCGCATTTCACACTGAGTGCTTTCATTGATTAACTGCCTTCGATTAATACACTCCTGCACGATAGAATGCATTTTCCTTATGTACTGTATGTCTCTCATAGGTTTTCCCATTTGGCTTTAACCTCGTCTGCTGCACAACATACAACTTGCCTGACGTCGTCAAACTCAGATAGTTAGTTAGTTAGTTAGTTATTTTTATTTAAGTGTCTTGCACTTACATGCCCAGCCCAAATGGGCTTAGAAGACACTAATTACATAAAAACATACAAACACAAGATGACCATCATACAAAAAAAAGACAAAAAAACAAGAAGATCACCAACACAAAAGGTACATACAAGGCACATTACCATAATTTTCTCAATATAAACAAACAAAAAACAAAACAAAACACGACAACGTCAAATTATATCAGGATATAAATTTCTTTGCCTAAGTTTCCACGCCTTATCCACATATCTAGCCAAACTATAGATTTCATTTTCAAAGAGCCAATTCAACATATCCCCATCCGTCATCCAAAACATATCAGGCTTTTTACATTGAATCCTCTCAAACAAACTCACTCTTAATTCGTGATATAAAGGACAAAAAAACAAAAAATGTAGTAGTAGTAATGATCGTAGTCAGTCTGATGATTCATTGAGCTGTGTGATTATGGGCCTTGTTGTAACCAAACTAGGAAAAAAATGCCTCTGCGCTCAATTAGATAGACCGAATCCCGCAGAAAGGACGGCAAAAACATCTTTCCGATCGATAAATGCCTTGATCATGGTTGACCTTGACCAGAGTGTGTGTGTGTGAAGTTTTAGTTCAAAATACCCCATAGATATTTGTATATAGCATGTTGAAGTCGTCACTTTTTGAGGGTTAGCAAAAACGCCCCGTTTTGCGTCTGGCCCTTTAAATGCAAATGAGCTGCAGCAACACAGGGGGCGGAGCTTCAAGAGTGTGTGTGTTAGCAGCTCCGATTACCTCTAAAATATCAGAAACTCTTCTGCCTTTTATGTTCGAACCGGAGTCAGACAAAGATGGATAGACTTATGCCTGGTTCAGATTACACTTTTTTTTTTGTCTGTTTCGATAGTCACTGTGTCAGATTACGCCATTTTGACTCCTAAAATCTTGTCGCGTCGTGGACAACACACATGTCAGACTACACGTTGCTTCCTGACCAGTCTTAAACGGCGCGCGTGATGTCATCGAGAAGGTGAAACTAGTAGCGCCGCGAGTGACTTCCGGAAACGAATGTAAACAAACAATGGATGAAGCGGTGAGTGTTGTATTGGCTGTCCTGTGTTCAGAAAAACAGTAAAAAAAGACAGAAAACCCAACAATGGACACGTTCCTGGATTGCTCGAAGAGGACAGTGTGGGCTGTCAATCCTCCAAAGAGAACTTGAGGTAAAATATTGTTTGCTTATATATTTTTACTTTTAGTTTTAACGTTAGCATCGTCTCTCTCTCTTTAACGTTAGCATCGTTAGCATCGTCTCTCTTTTGTTTTCGCCATTTTTTGAAAGTTGTGTTCGGAAAATCTTCTGTGCTCCTATTGGTCAACCTCATACATGTGACGGAACCGTCGTGGACGACCGTTAAAAAAATTAAACTTGCTAGTCTTTTTGTCGTGATGTCGTGAAGCATCGCAGACGCGACGTCCACTTCAATGATGTATGCTAAGCTATGCTAAAAGTGGTACCGCCAGAACCGGAGATCGGCCGAATGGATTCAAAAACGGTAAAACTCAACAGTTTAACTCTGGGGGAGTGGTAAAATGAGCTTATTTCCAAAAAAAAAAAAAAGTGGAGTATCCCTTTAATCAAGCAATATGATTAAAATGATTAATCACGATTTAAAAAATTTGGTAAATGGAAAGAAATTTGGTATTTTGGAAATGTTTGAAATCACAAAACCTCTTACGTCAGGTATTTTGCACTGGTGAAATAAAAAAAGTATAAATGCTAAATATCTATAAACTATCCGGACGCCACGTGTAAAGACGATAGCGTATTACATACTTTAATGATACTGGGGTTTGTGAAGCTTGAAAGCCTCAGCCGAGCAACAGCACAATTCTTAAAGGGATACTCCACTTTTTTTTTTGGAAATAGGCTCTTTTTCAACTCCCCCAGAGTTAAACTGTTGAGTTTTACAGTTTTTGAATCAATTAAGTACCACTTTTAGCATAGCTTAGCATACGAAGGAATGATAGTATAGTTCTTAGCCACATCAGCCTAGAAACTCGCAACTTTACACTTTCCGTCGGTCTTAGTCCACGATGTAACTACAGAAGAGTCAAGTTTTAAATAGGAAAAATATCGAAAATCTTTGGTCATTTTTGAGAAATGCTAATGGTCTTGTCCACTTCAATGATGTATGCTAAGCTATGCTAAAAGCGGCCGAATGGATTCAAAAACGGTAAAACTCAACAGTTTAACTCTGGGGGAGTTGTAAAATGAGCTTATTTCCAAAAGAAAAAGAGTGGAGTATCCCTTTAAACATTTTCCTTTGTGTTCCACGGAAGAAAGTTTCATAAAGTTTCATGGAACGACAAAGGTTATAAAAATAATGTCAGAAAATGAGATCTCCCTTTAATGGTTTTGTCAGCCATCATGGGTGTATAGAGTGATACTGGGATAATACAGGAATATGCTGAAACCGCACTGTAGGAACAAGACCTGCCCTGGTTTATTTTAGAGATTAAAGAGAATATAATAGGATTTACTGAAAGATCATACCGCTAAACATTGACTGGTAGTCATGGAGAACGTATCATAAATATAAATGTCTACTGTATCTGTGTGTAAAGCGGTCCTGAGCCAAATCCTCTGGCCTCTTCTCTCACCTGAAACAATCAATCCAAGTCACGTAGGCACCATGTCTTTTGACGACACACTTCATCACTACAGACACACACACATGGACAAACAGAGTAATATATACTTTTCCCTGACGCATTTTTCCAGTAAATTACCGAGCCTTGCCAGTAAAACAATATTCTTGGTTGCTAACAAGCTTTTTTTAGTATTTTTTTTTTTTTTTAAATCCTTTGGACCTCTGAAATCTGAACTTTTTGGAAAAGAGCTGCGACTGTCAAAGGAGAGGCAACTCAAGTTTGGCTGTTCAGCTTCATCGTGTTTTCCGACTTGATCCTTCAAACTATTTTAATGTACAAACTATTGTAAACCTCCAGCCATCAAACTTATCGAGGCTTCTCAGCACTCCTTTCAGAGCTCAGGAAACACCGTTTCATCACTTGTCCATTAGCTCTTCTGGCCCGGCTCTATGGTTTCACCTCCTTTTGTGTGCTTGCTCCGTCTTTTAGAGGGAAAAAAGACACTTTCCCTGTTTAACATCCTTGACATCTATCCCAATCTCAACTCTAAAAAATGCTGGGTCGTTTTAACCCAATTTTGGGTAAAATATGGACAAACCCAGCCATTGGGTTAAAAATGTCATTTAAAAATGTAACCCAATGGCTGGGTTTGTCCATACACTCTAAAAATGCTGGGTTGTTTCTACCCAACTTTGAGTCAAATATGGACAAACACAAGCGTTGGGTTAAAAATGTAAATAAAAATGTAACCCAATGGCTGGGTTTGTCCATACACTCTAAAAATGCTGGGTTGTTTCTACCCAACTTTGAGTCAAATATGGACAAACTCAAGCGTTGGGTTAAAAATGTAAATAAAAATGTCACCCAATGGCTGGGTTTGTCCATATTTGACTCAAAGTTGGGTTAAAACCACCCAGCATTTTTTAGTGTGCATTTGACCCAAAATTAGGTTAAAACAACCCAGCATTTTTTGGAGTGTGCTTATAACTTTAAGACCCAGATTTTAAGTGGAAACATGATACAAAGATTGCTTATTGTACAAGCAATGCATTGATGCATAATATAGATCTGAATTCTGCACTCACACACACTCACACAAAGAACAGTTTATCCTATCAAAGCCATAACGTACTGTAATCTTTATGCCACTACTTAATGCATTCAATTTTAGAGGTCAACCGATATAGTCTATTAGATATAATAGAGATATTGTCCCGGACTTCTCTTATAAAACAGCACTTTTTCTGTGTATAAGCTATATATATATATAAAAAAAATTCAACATTAATTTAAGGGTATACAAGTAAGCCAATAAGCTGTCGATTCATGAAATGGCCGCTTTCCATTAAAAACAAAAGCAGTTTATTCAGCATCCTTTGACATTCATGCATATAAAAAAGGGTATCTAAAAGAAGCCTTAAAGAGGCTTTGATATCAATGAATATTTGGGCTTTTTTAATTGAAATATTTTTCTGTTTGGCCAATAGATACTGAAGCTGGACTTTTATTTTGATAGTACTGCACACAGACTTACCGAGACTTACTTTTTATTTGTTTTTGTTTTGTTTGTTTGTTTGTGAAAAAATAATAATAATACAGTAGACAGTGGAATTATTGTATTAAAGATTTTTTTTATCTAATTATTTTAGTAAAATTATGTGAAATATAAATTTAATATATCATAAATTGTTATGCATTTGTCACTTCTTTAAAATAAATAGTGTGCTATCATAAAATTGGCTATATAGCAGCCATTAGATATCACAATCGGCTGTCAATTTTGATTAACCCCTACTATTTTTGACCTTCCTATCTTAACAACTGAACCAGAAGTAATTGCAGCTGCATACATTTTAACTCATTATTCAAACAAAATGACAAATAATAAATGACAACACCATTGCTGAGTATTTTCTCCTTAAAACTGCAGTGAACCAAAAACACTCTGTCACAAACGGCCTTGTAACCAATCAGATGCAATCAATGTGTGATCGTCAACCAGTCTCTGAGCTGAGGGAGTGAATGAAGGCGGGGCTAATTTGCATATTCATAGAATCATGTATACTAAATGAGGCAAAGGTGTCGAGTTACAGTCAAGCTATTTTAAGGCATGAAGAAATTTTATTCAAAGGTTAAAAAACTTTTAAACAAAAATTATTGATCAAAAATTAGTTTTATGGGATACAATTATTGACTACAGAGAGAGAGAGAGAGAGAGAGAGAGAGAGAGAGAGAGAGAGAGAGAGAGACTAGTAGTTGTAGTAACAAGGTTTCATTCATAATGAAAGGTTACAAATATGTACGGCCACCAAGGGAGAAAACATCTCGCATACCTGAGCTTCAAGGTATGTGGTCCATTATACCCTCAAAAATGTCACTAACTCTCTCTCTCCCGCACACACACACACACACACACACACAAAGAAAGCATGATCAAGCAAAATGTTCCCCCGCTGTAAACAACCGTTGACCTGAGATCCTTCCAAGCTTTTTACTGCTTTTCCCCAAAGACTGTGAGGGAGTGAGACCTTATTTACTGCATTACAGTTCCACCACAATCCCTTAAACTGATCAAATAAAGCAGTTCAGCCAAACCGAGCCATTCGTCATATCAGTTAGAGCACATTTCTGTCTGCTCTCCTGATACAGGCAAACATCTTAGTTATCGTCTTTGTTATTTTTGCGTAAATGCATGCAGAAGTCTCTCTGCGCTCTTTCTTCAAGACATGCATGTTGCACTGTTGTGTATTAATCTTTGTGGTTTCAATCTGTGGTTCCCAGATAATAAAACATAATGCTCGTGATCGGTTTAACCCGACTCGTGTGTTCTTTTAGAGTTGAAGTCAATATAACGCTACACTGCATTCCACTTGGGATTTCCGAACTTCTACTTGGAAAAGAGCTGTAGAACAGGCGAACAATCGACCTGGAAACTTGTATGGAAATCCCCATCTGATTTTGTCTGTATGATGTTACATGGACAGGGTGGCAACCAGAAAGATGAGCAAACTTCATGATAAATATTCACTTTTAAGGAAATTAGAGTCAAATTATTGCATATACACTCTAAAAAATGCTGGGTTGTTTGTTTTAACCCAAATTTGGGTCAAATATGGACAAACCCAAATTTAATTAAAAATTAACCCAACTTCAACTTTCACACCCAACATTTGGGTTTGTCCATTTTTGACCCAAATTTGGGTTGAAACAACCCAGCATTTTTATAGAGTATACACACACAGTATATATATATATATATATATATATATATATATATATGAAGAGTTCAGATGCAAAAGCCTCTAAATGCCAATTGAAATTTTCTTCTTTAATGATGATTTTTATCAAACTTGTATATTTAAGTTCAGTAATTTCACTTAAATAACAATTAATAGGTAATTATCATTGCCATTTAAGTGAAATCACTGAACTTAAATATACAAGTTTGATAAAAATGATCATTCTAGAAGAAAATTTCAAATGGCACTTAGAGGCTTTTGCATCTGAACTCTTCATATATACACACATACATACATAATTGAGCCAATGTTATAGACTGCTAAAACGCAGAACAGGTTTTTATATTTTATTTTTACATCCAGCTCAGATAATTCAACTGATATTTTTAAATAGGTTTTGGTTAAACGCATGGTCAAGCAAACGTGTAATTTATTTAAAGGCCAATGTTAAGGTTTTCACTTCTGGCGATTGTATTTAGGCTTCAAAAGTCATAAAAGTTGTGTTCATTTGTTAAAGGTGGTATGAAACAAATGTGGGCGGAGCTTAATTGAATTGTTTGAATGCTCGTGGTTTCCTATTGGTGGATCTCATGTGAGTGACAGGTTGCCCCGCCCTCATCATCAAAGAAGAGATGTCACAGTTTTGTTTTGTTTTAATATTAAAGATTGAGGCACATGAATGTTAAAAAAAGCAATTATTTTCCATAAAAAACAAGAATTGTCAAAAAGAATTGTTTATTCACATGACAAAGAATGTATAAGATATGGTGCACTGTATTGTGATTATAGTCACGGCTAAACAGGTATTGATTACAAGCGAGAAAAAAGGGTGTTATTATATTGATATTATAATGTTATATTCAGTGTTGGGTAAGTTACTCTAAAAAGTAATTAATTACTAATTACCTCTTCAACAGTGTAATTAGATTACTGTACTAATTACTCTCTCTAAAAAAGTATTTAATTACTTGTAATTACTTTCAAAATCAAATCTCAACCAGCCGAATAATACAAGGACAGACATGAATCTGTTTTAATTCTTTCAAATAAATACTATAAAATTGCAGGAATTATCCTTAAACTGACCAAGGTGGAGAAGGTTACATTATAAAAACATACTTTTTAACATCAGACAATACATTTTGACTACTGTTTTATGTCTGATCTCATTACATTTTACACTTTTTCCATACATATTATACAATAATTCATACGAATTTGTACGAGTGTGGTCGTAATATTAAGACACCTCATAAAATGCATACGAATCGCTGTGAGATCGGATTGATCTATACACACCTCAATTACATCAGAAGTAACTGTAATTAAATTACAGATAAATGAAGAGTAATCCCTTACTTTACATTTTCAAGGGAAAAGTAATTAAATTACAGTAACTAATTACTTAGTAATTAGTTACACCCGACACTGGTTATATTATGTACATTATATTATAATATTAGCACGGCTAGAATCGACCAACCGACCCATGCATGAACAATGAACATCAGTGTCTGCCAGTTAATAGGAATATCCCACAAAAAGGCACTTTAACAGAATTTAATATGAATGTGCTTCGGACTCAAACAGCCACGATCACTGTGCCATTGTGAAACGCTTTCTCTCGGACACACACACACTCATGCCAAAATCCTCTAATCTCAGGTTGTGTAACCCAAGCGGATATTTTTATGTCCGTTTATGCCTCAAAGGTCGGTCACTCTATGTGATTAACATTTTTCATTTCCACGGATTAACATCTAAAATTAGCATTAAATATGATTACATGCTGCGACTAGATGCTGATGATGCACTAATTTAGTCAAAAATAGAGATTTTTCTTTTAGTATCAATACTCAAATATGTCTTATTTTCCTCAGAATTGATGCCTAGATATCATCTTTCCTTCTCTCTGCGTTTCAGAGCAAAGCACATCCCTGTGTTCATTTACACGCATGCCCGGTTCTCGGTTCACAGTAACTGCAGCAAACTCATGCGAGTTTAACGTACATTTGGGGAAACACCTTTTCACATTCACATGATTTTTATGGACAGATGGATTTGTAATGAGAAGCGTCACGGAAACTTAAAGGCTTCCTTGCCGTTTTTCGCCAAAATAAAATCGTGACACGCTTTCAAACGATGATATTAAGCCATGCAGGGCTCTAGACTGTGACCGGTCGCATTTTGCGACCAAAATTTGAGCGTGTGCGACTGAATTTTACATCCAGGCGCACATGTGCGACCAGTAAATTTGCCACACGTTAAACGTGGAAGGGGCGCGTCAATGAATCCGTGACAAGATTAGCTCGCGTAAACGTCCGTGGGAAGGAGACGGAGACAAATCACAACCTGCTATGTGCGTCTGAGCAATAAACGATCTATCGACTCGTTAATCGTTACCTAGCAGCAAATGCAAACAAAATGAAAGTGGAACGAAACTACGCTACTCATATAAGCTTCACGGACCGTTTAGACGGGAATATGACTGGCAGACATCGCGAACAATGTTTCTATGTGCAGTTTGTCAACGTATAACATTAGACGTCGTCCTTTTGTCTAATATCTGTACCTAACATTAGTCGTTCGCGGTCAAAACACTGGTGTAAACACAGTTTAATGTGGTGATTTTCAATGCCCTGAGCCTGTTAAACTTGAGCCAACCAACCCCGTGACGTCAACTGCACAATGGCGGCGCCCTGGCGGCATTTTTTTCTTCTAAATGTTTACATTTGTAATGTTTCTTATATAATTGTTGATTATATTGGAAATCCATCTTGTAAATCATGTAAACTTGATTCACTGCTTCATTTCCCCTTTAAAAAGTGTACTTGTGTGATAAAATTATCATAATGTGTTTTCAGGATGCTGACACATGTTTTAGAGCACTCTCAGTCTGGGACCACATGTGACAAAGTGAGTATTAAGAAATGAAAGCAATGTGACAAGAGTATTCAATGAAATAACTTAAATCTACAGAACCCAGAAAACATAAAAGGAGTGTATAAACGACACCGCCTTAAACATATGGCAGCAATTGATATCGACATTCAGTATAAAAAAAAACTAAAGATGGGGAAGTTGGAGCTGGAAATTCAACAGCTACAGAAAAATGGTAAAAAAAGGGAAGAAAAAAAAAACATTTCCTTTTTGATCATTCACAAAATTTATTTGTGTGTTTTCACCCCTAACAGACAGATTCACTCTGAATAAAGACAAATCACACTAAATACTTTGACTTCTCTGTGTTTGTTAAACTAAGGAGAAAGTTGATTGGGGCCAGTGGAAAATTTGAATGGCTACACAGTCATGGTTTACACCATATTAAACAAAATAATTATTTGCATATGTGTGGGCTTGGTAATCCCATCTCTTGAGAGCCTATATCGTTCATACAGGTAGCTGTCATTTAAAGGGATACTCCACTTTTTTTTTTTTTTTTTTTTGAAATAGGCTCATTTTATCACTCCCCCAGAGATAAACAGATGAGTTTTACCGTTTTCGAATGTATTCAGACGATTTTTTGATATTTAGAAGAATATCCGTAACCAGACAGTTTCTGGTCTCATTGACTTCCATAGTAGCAAAAACAATATACTATGGAAGTCAATGAGACCAGAAACTGTCTGGTTACGGATATTCTTCTAAATATCAGAAAATCGGCTGAATGGATTCGGAAATGTTAAAACTCAACTTTTTAACTCTGGGGGAGTGGTAAAATCACCCTATTTCCGAAAAAAGTGGAGTATCCCTTTAATGCCAATGGGTCTGTCTCTATGAAATGCCCTCCACAAGACTATAGCTCCCTCATCCACCACCTCATCTACGAAAGGACACGCCATGGTTAAGTTTGGAAATGAGTTCAGCTCCCTATTTATATACTTCATTAATTTCAATTTCAATTTATTTTTAGAGCACAGATAAACACAACTTCCGTTGACCAAAGTGCTGTACAGAGGGAAAAATAAAAATTAAAATACAAACAGCCACAGGGCAATTACTTCCACATTTAGTTTGCATACGACAGGTCAAATAAAAACGTCTTTAATGGTTTTTTCATTAATTACTAAACTCATTAAACAAACTCACACAATTAAACACACAAGTTTTGAACATTTGTGTATTTATACTTTATAATTTCTTAAATTTATTAGTAAAGCACATTTCCTTATTTATTTAAAAAAAAATTATTAATAGTGGTTAAGTAAAATAAAATGACATCGAAATACCAGCAGGTGAGTACTTAGAAAAAAGGGTTCTATATATGTAGCAAAGGGTTCTTTACTCAACTCCAAAGGACATTTTATGCTAAAAAAAGGTTCAATAATGACAATAAAGAACCCTTTTGGCACAAAGGTTCTTTAAAGGCTATTATTCATTCATATATTACATTATTCTGCAACATTTTGTAGTTGTTCTTAAATTATTGTTTATTAAACTGTTGTAGTAACTTAGTATCACATGCAGATTTTTGGAGGATAAAAACTGAAATGGCACTCTTCGTGTGATATTGATTAATTACATTTTTTAACCACCATATCTTGAATTTTGTGATCATTCACACACTGTAAAAAATATTTTCAAGATTTGTTATCACAACATATTTTCTTTTGTCAGATCAACTTTATAATAATTTATTTAGTTGAGATAACTTATTATTTTGAGTTTCTGATGATTAAATTAATCTCCTTCATTGTATTAACTCACTTTTTCCAGTTCAATCAACTTAAAATTTTAGGGCAACCCAGGTTACTTACTTTAAGTTAAACCAGCAATATTTTTACAGTGTAGTAATCACAACATTTTTTCTTTTGTCAAATCAACTTAAATAATTTATTTAGTTCAGATAACATATAATTTTGAGTTTCTGATGGTTAAATTAATCTCCTTCATTCTGTATTAACTCACTTTTTCCAGTTCAATGAACTTAAAATTAAGGCAACCAGGTTACTTACTTTAAGTTAAACCATCAATATTTTTTTACAGTGCATGCATTGCATTTTAGGGGTTCCAAATACGTAGCGCTTTAGAATCTTTTAAGGTTCTATATAGAGCCTTTTCTTCTAAGAGTGTATAAATGGTTTGCTCGTTAAGCCTGAACTCAGACTTATAATGCGTTCTATTATTCACCCGTCTCGGAGATCCGAATCGGACGACAGACGTTGCCTAGCAACACGCCCCCTTTCCTCGGATTTCACCTCTCGGACGTCGGACAACCGCGAGGACACCGAGCAAGATATCCGTTTCGGAATTCAAGATGGCTGCGCCCTGTGACTTGTAAGAATGAATTGTTTTCATTGTTTTTGAACCGCTTTGGTATTTTAAATGACAATTATAATCACTCGTATTACTGCGTCCCCTGTAGGTATGGGAATCGGTTGTTGTGAGTGCAATTGCTAACGTTGCTAGCATTGCTAACAGAAGATTAACATGAAAAATATTAAATAAAGTGGATATTTTCAAGTTCAATGGCTGCGTTTTGATAAGGTGTAGTCATAATATTTATTTTTTTTTAAATGTAAGTGCCTGGTACTCGGCCAGTGCTACCATTATAACAGCTTTCCGGGTGGCGTCCATTTTTTTTTCTCCGACTCGGACACGCAAAACATAATAGAACGCTTGAAGTGTGTACGTGACGTCAAATCCGAGGTCCGAGTCGGTTCGTTGGCTATAATAGGACGCACCATTAGCCTGACAGTTAGCCTGCCCCGGACCAGGTTAATTTGCCAGCATAAGTTGCCGGGGTAACTGAGTTTGAACTTTTTTAAGCTTGATTTATGAAAACGAATCTACCAACAATAAGCCTGACTAACCGGAATAAGCCTGGCTTATACTCTAATCTTGTTAATATAAACATTAATTTAACACTAAATGTAACATAAAATCCTAATGTACCTAACTGATTAGAAAAAAAAACACAAGATACATAAAATGTGTCAATTTACGTTTTTTAACTGTAAATTATACAATGAGTTCTTTTTCAATTTCAAAAACTGTAAATTTAACGGTATTTTACAGTAAAATGACATTAAATGTACCATGAGATCACAGTTATTTACTGTATATAGTATGGAAACTTTCTTTTAACCAATTAACAGTTTTGCACTGTAGCATTTTACCGTTAAAATCACGATTATTTTTATATTAAGAATTATATGAAGAATAACAATAATAACAACGCAGGACGTCCTGGGTTTCTCCAACACGACTTCTAATCCCACAGAAAGACTGAAATAGAAGGAATACAAGAGGAAGCGTTTCTTTTTTTGGTTCTGCGATGGCACAAGGACAAAGGACGGTCTCCTTTCCGTCTGTCAACGGGTCATTTACAGGAATAGAGAAAGATCCGTTATCGCTCAGTGACTCTTTTGATTGCATCCAAAGCAAACATGGCTCCCTTTCAGGTCGCCGGTTTTTCTAAGGACGACGTTTCTGAGCTGTGGAAGCACGTCCGCTCCCTCGTCACCTCCCTCTCGGATCCGTCCTCAAAGTCACTCCGCATGCAAGAAACCTGGAATGAATCAGCTAAAGCTTACATACATTTGCCATTTCATCTGCAATGTGAAGGAACTGTTGAGTAACATGTTGCATAATCTTCTCTGGCTTCTCCCATAGATTTGCACAGAAGGCAGTGTCATGTGGCTCCTAGGAAACATTGGCCAAATTACAGCATCATGACCCTGACCAAGCCGGGCTGCATGATGCATCTAATTAAAATTAATATTGCAATATATGGCATACTATGAGAGCCAGACCGATATTATCGGCCGATATTAGGCATTTTCCAAACTATCGGTATCGGCAGTTATAATGGCCGATAAATTAATGTTTCAAAAATAAAATAAAAACGGACGAAACACGCTTGAACCATGTCATGAGTGTTGGAGTTGTATAGTTTGTCCACCAGAGGGCGCTCTACACCGTTCCTGTTGGCAAAACTCGTTGAGTTGGTCACGAGACATACATTGCTTAAATAACAATTATAAGAACATCCCCATCAGTTCTCTCAACTCAAATAAGCATGACAAAATTTGTGACAATCATGTGAAGTTTTGCTGCCATTAAATAAGCCGAGAGTGAAGCGTAAATAGCTAGTAATAGTTACGTTACGTTGTTACAGTGTAGTTGACTGACTGTCCTTTTAACTTTTGACAATGTGACTGAAGTATTTCTTTAATACAGTGGCAGTTATAGCAATGAGACATATGATGGACTGTTAAATTGAAAATATATGTTTTAAAATTTGCAGTATGACGTTATCCATCGTTAAATTATAGCTGTGTTCAATAAAAGACACAAGTTTCTTTGTAAAACGTATCATCCTATTATTTTAGTTAAAACTCATAAATAACTACAAATAACTAATGTTAGGGAAATCTGTTAATGTTTTGTTGCGCGTTTCTGAAATTAAAAATAAATAAAAAATATCGGCCGATATATCGGAATATCGGATTTTAAACCAACAAATATTTGTATCGGTATCGGCCTCAAAATCCTTTCAGTCGGGGTCTATTGCCCTGAGAGTAGCACTGCTCTTCCAAGTCAAAGCTACGTTCACGCCATGTAGTAATTACCGTAATTTTGTAATTTCTACCCTGAGCTCGGAGTAATTTCATGTACTCGGACTGAGTATTATGTGTTTTAATGGCAACACTATCAATGCCTAAATTAATCTGCAGCAGTCAGGTGAAACAAGTAGGAGCTGTCGGAAAATTCCCAGCTTACAAATTGTAATTACGAGCTCTTCGAGGACTTAATTATTATTGTAATTATTACTTGGCATTACATGCATCTATTTGCCAGCAACACGCCAAAATAAAAGCTTGATGATATTGCATCTGAAATGTAGGATATTGTACATTTGAAAGGTATAATATAAAACATTTTATTAAACACTCGATTTATTATTTTACAGTACAGCAGTTACAATACAAAAATATATTATTTTGTTTAGTATATTAGTTGATAATCCAGATAAAAATCACACATATATTATTAATATTATATAGTAATGAATTGGTCAAAAACTTGATTTTTGATACAGTTCATGCTTCCACGAATGAGGAAATAAAATTGCATTAGAGAGTTTGATTTATTATTTAATAGTTTTTGACCATTTGATTTATCATTTCAGCAGTTGTTTTGAGACTTTGATTTATTATTAGATTTTTTTTTAAGCATTTTAAATTTCATTTGAATTATGTTAGGAAAAAAAACATAGGGCTGTCAAACGATTAATCGCATCCAAAATAAAAGTTTGTGTTTACATGTGGGTATATATATATATATATATATATATATATATATATATATATATATATATCATAATATAAATCTATATACAAAAAAATATTTCTTAAATATATACAAGCATATGTGTGTGTATTTATATATATATATATATATATATATATGAAGAGTTCAGATGCAAAAACCTCTAAATGCCATTTGAAATTTTCTTCTTTAATGATGATTTTTAACAAACTTGTATATTTAAGTTCATTAATTTCACTTAAATAACAATTAATAGGTAATTATCATTGGCATTTAAGTGAAATCACTGAAATTAAATGTACAAGCTTGATAAAAATTATCATTCTAGAAGAAAATTTCAAATGGCACTTAGAGGCTTTTGCATCTGAACTCTTCAATATATATATATATATATATGAAATAATTATACACCCACATATATTATGTAAACACAAACTTTTATTTTGGATTAATCGTGATTTTGGATGCAAACTCGAGTTCTTTATTTAATAAATAAATAAATAAAAATATCCCAAATTCCACAGGAAGATTCCCACTCCGAAAAAAAAAAAAGAAAACAGTAAAAAAAAAGCCAGCTTTCTACATTATTTATATTCTGTACTCCCCCACAAAATTACCCCACTCATTCAAGAATGATTCATTCTTTCCAAATATAGCTATTCTGATGTGCATATGCATTCACACCACGCTATACATCACACAAAAAATCGTGCAGCCCTATTCCAATGTTCATTACATCGCTGATCGTCTTCCACGGTTTAAATGAACAAGCCGAAAGACGAGAGGAAGGCCGACATCAAAGCAGACGAAAACCAAACGCTACTCGCTGGGAAGCTGGATTCAACACTTCGCCGTTGCCAAGGGATGAACGGGAGTTGGTGGAGAGGATTCGCATTTATTTTGGTCTGCTGTGGTTCCTGTCCGTCGCGATGGGCCCTTTCCGTGGGAAGTGGGTTGATTCGGGACTCCTGTCCCACTGTGGATTATTTCCTTTCCAGCGATTGATGAGCTGCAGGCCATCAGGGAGAAACAGCAGGCAGAGGAGCTGAATCCTCATTTAGTTATCACTCTATACTCCATTTGGGCCCACCTCAATATTCATTAGCTAAGCCTGGCCGCCAAGAAGATATAATAATTGCGAGCAGGAATACCAATTCGTTCAGTTCAAATAAATATATTCAAATAGGACTTTTGGTGCTCAGATCACATAATCCTACAGCTTTAGGTTGAGTTTTTGGCAGTTTTGTGGGAAACGGTAGTATGGTCGTGTAGCTCAGCTCTCCTGCAGCTTTGGCTGTCTCAACACGTATCTAGCGCCGGCTGCCAGGCAGGTCTTCATCCAACACATAAACAAAGGAACATTATGTCTGTCAGCCTACGCTCAAACATAAACAGCAATTTATCTCATCCACGTGGGAATAGCAATATTCCTCCAAATTCCCCTGCTTACTTTGCTTTCTGACCTGCAACCAACAGAAATAGGATGTGAAGGATCCAGAAAAACACATTATATACTGTATGTGAGGCACTTTCTATAGTTCAAGCCTGGCAAGACTGAAAGATTGATCTTTAAAACCACAAGAGGTTCGCAATTATTTAGCTAATCGATTACGGCATTTTCGACTACACTGAATATCAATTCATCGATGCATTTAGCAAAAGTATTGGACTCAGTAAGAAGAGTTTAATGGAGATTTTTATGGGTTTTTTTTTTAAGTTCCTTTTGTCCACCAATAAAAAATACAGTAAAAACTGTAAAATTGTGAAATATTATTGCAGTTTTCCATGTAAATATATGTTAAACTGTAATTTATTCCTGTGATCAAAGCTGTATTTTCAGCATCATTACTCCAGTCTTCAGTGTCACATGACCCTTCAGAAATCACTCTAATATGATGATTTGATGCTCAAGAAACTTTTATGATTATTTGATGATCAAACTGTCACTTTTGATCAATTTAATGCATCCTTGCTCAATTAAAGTATCGTTTCATTTTAGAAATACTGACCCCAAACGTTTTAAAATGAGTTTATTGTAGTATATGTTAGATAAAAACAGTAAAGATGGTTTGAGGTGAGACTACGCTGGTTACTTTACTTAAGTATATTTTTCATTTACTTAAGTAGAATAAATAGTGCATACTTTTTACTTTGTTACATTTTGCAGCAATTTTTCTACTTTCTACTCCACTACATTTCTACAACTTCTGTTATATTTTCATTACATTTTCCCCTGCCAAACCGTAATCTGACCGTCCGTTCGTTGCACGTTTGTCTCACCAGTGACGTTTGGTTGCGTCTCGCACGCAGTGTGTTTATCGAGCAATTTATACGCGAAAATTTGTTTTTACGTGCATAGGAAACGCACCGTGTGTAATATACGTTCGGTTAGGATTATGGCAAGCCAAGAGGTTCAGAATTACACCATAAATTAATCGCGTTTACTGCCAAACATACAGTAAGGATAGGCATGGTTTATATTGCCTAATTGCAAGCTTGTTTCTGAAATGGTGACAACATTTTTTTTCCGTCATTATTGGAGTTTTAAGAATTAAATGTTTTATTAATCATTAGAAAATAGTCATTAAGAGAATCAATTGTTACGCAATACTTTTAATGCTTAAAGTACATTTAAAATCAGGTACTTTTTACTTGTCATTGTGTTACTTCTACTTTTACTAAAGTAAATATTTATCTGGTTATTTGTACTTTTACTTGAGTACTGAGATTCAGTACTTCCTCCACCACTGGGTGAGACTACGCTGGTTTTATTATTTGTGCTCCTCAAGGAGAGACCATCCCATTTATTGGCGAGACTTCAACATCTCTTCATCTTCCAGCCAGAGCATAATGACCCCAACCAGCCTCGTTCCAATGTTTATCACATTTTTCATCCACCAGCGCTGATTGTCTTCCACGGTTTAAATGAACGAGCAGAAAGACGCGAGCAAGGCCGGCATCAAAGCAAATGAAAACCACGCTGTCCTCGGGAAGCTAAGCTTGACATTTTGCGGATTGCAGAAACTTGCCATGGTATGGACAGGAGCTGGTCGAGATCTGTTCTGGCCTGGTATGGTTCCTATTTAAGCAAGCAAACTAATATATTTTAGTATTTTTAGGGCTCCCGTCCAATACGTTTTATATATACACGGATACAATAAACACTCTCTGGAGGAGGAGGCCAGAGAAACAACATCTAATGTTTATTTTGTATGTTCTGTAGTGTGTGGAGCAACAATTGTAAATGGTTATTGCATAGAAAAGACACACACTAACTCGGCCGAGCCAGCAGTCGAAGAGTTGTGAGGGTTTTTTCCTCTTGGAAGGCCAGTTGTGCTTATCCAAAGTCATTATTGCTGCTGGATGTTGTGCAATATTTTTTATCAGCCCACCTTCACATCATCTGAGGCCACATATAAATGACAAGGAACTCTTAAAAGTCACCGTGAAACCAAAACTGACATTTCATGTAATTTTTAATCCGAATAACTTCCCCTCCCTCTTACAGCATCTCTTCTCTGATGATGAAGGCGGGGCAACCTGTCACTCACATGAGACCCACCAATAGCAAACCACAACCATCCAATCAAGCCCCGCCCACATTTGTTCTTGTTTCAGAAGTGTTTCACTCGCAATAGGAAAGAAAAGACGAGCCTAACTTCTGAGGAATAACCTTACTGATTAAAAACTATGGTAAAACACCCAATCCCTTTACATAAAGAATACCACAGGATTTTAGATAGCCTTAAAAATGGGTTTAGCATTAACCCTTGTGCATCCTTATGGACATTTTTGTTCTTTTCAGTTGTGTTTTTTTGATCACTTTGCCTGTGTTAAAGCTGACTGCAAAAAACTTGGCACAGGTGTGTATTTTTATTGGAATTTTACCGTAATTTTCTTTAAAAAAAAATATTTTTTTGCATTAGGTACAAAAAATACTCCCTCTCAGCACTTTTTGGACAAAAATGTCTCCATTGAAACCCATTAAAAATGCCATTTTTAATCCCCGGTTCAGTTAACTAAAAAATTATGCAATCTTTATTAAGAGGCTTTCATTCTGAGGGCAAGGCTTCAAATTTTTATTTTTTACTATTTTTTATCAGATGGTGCCATTTTTTTTTAAGTTTGGAATATAAAACAAATATCGCTTTATTCCTGTTTTCTGCTTCGGCATATTATAGAGCCAACTGGATAAATTATGCAACAATATTTGTGTGGGTGTGTTGGTATGTATGTCAGAGTATGGTTAGTATGTTTGTTATAAAAAAAAATATGTGTGTGTGTGCGCATGTGTGTGTTTGGATTTGAATTTGCAGTTTCTCTCTCTCAGTATTACAATCACTGTGAGCTCCAGTGGGGTTTTGCTGGCACCCAATGGGGAAAATATGTTACTACGCCCAAACAAACTGTTACCGAAAGCTCATTTTTTTTGGATATCATACTCAAATTTGGAACACAACCTATTTAGATTTATGGCTTTGATTTTATTGCAGTTTTGAGTTCAACCTGATTTATAAAATATACATTTTATATAAAATATTTTTTATAAATAATTTTCGTAAACTTATACCTATATAACTTTTTTGGGGGATTTACTTATTATTTTTTTACTTCAGCAATAATCTGCAAAGGGTCTTCTTTAAAATGATACCAAACTTAAGTCTGTGCTCCAAAGCGTCACATTTTTATGACAGTTTTTTTGACATGGACATTGTCCCCTTTTTACCTATGTGTAACTTTTTTTAATTGATGCACAAGGGTTAAGCTTTGTCTCCATGCTTTCCACCATCATATCCACCTGAGACGAGAGATTTATGTATTTTTTGCCTGGAAAAAAAATCCTCCGAAGATGCAAAAATCATCATTTTGTGTCATCTGAGGATGTTTTGTCCAGAGGCTAAAGACTAACTTATACTTTTCTCACTTTTCCCTGGCTTGAAAGCTCCAAATTCAAAAATAATTTCACATTTCTTCTTCATAAATTACACTGTAAATGATTTCTGTTGTTTTCACAGGATTATACTGTTTTTCTCAACAGTTTCTTACTGTATAATCTATGTACAGTAAGTTACAGTAGATTTAGTTGTTTTCACAGTATTAAATTGTTTTTTCAACAGTTATGTACTGTGCACACAGTTGACAGTATGTTACTGTAGAATTTCAATGCATTCTGGGAAATTATCTGTTACTGTTAATCTAAATACAGCAGTGCAAATTGACCGCGAAAAACACCACACACAGTTCCAGGGGTAAAATTGATAGCCTACTAATGTTATTCTTACATTTAAAATAAAAATGTAGCACTGGTTGACCATTAACAGTCATAATTTATGACATAATTTATGTCAGTGGGGTGTGCATGAGAGCATATTTGACTTTGGAGTTTCTCTGTCGCGTCAGTGCGCTGCTGTCTTTTCTGCCGACCTGGAACTTCTTCATCTGGTAAGTAATAATTCTTATAATGTGTGGATTCTAGCTAATAACTTTAAAGTTTTTAGAATAGCTGACCACGATTTCTACATTCAATTAAATCTATTCTAGACATTTTAATATAACATGTATATGATAGGCTACTCTTCAATGTAGCCATTTCGGGGCATGTTACTGTAAATTCAAATACATTAGTACGAATGACCGCGAAAAATAACCACAACCAGCTGCCATTTTATGAAGAACTCTTCAGTTCCCTTCTCTCTGTAAGAACGCGCAGGCCGTGCATCGCGTCGCTGTCGGCAACGTTTTCGCCATATCTGGTTAGTAATTTATATTTTTATAAAAACCATAGCTGCTACGTACGTTAACAGATTAACGTTAAAAAGAAGTGGCCGCGGAATGTTCTATAAGCCAGTCAGACGCGGATTTCTTTCATCTTGATAGCCTAACTTACTTGATTAAATATGTGATTTTATTAACATATATTTCATATGTAACCTCTTATAAGGTCAAAATGGTCTAATCATTTTGTTATTTACCACGTTAAGTCGGTGAAAGCGCCTGCACGTTCATTATTTTATAACTTATAGGGGTTAGGAATTGAAAATCGATAAATGTATCCTGAAATCGGATATCCAAGGTTAGGATTCGGATTTATTGTTATAAAATTAAAGTGTCAATTCCTCTTATTGATTTTTTCACGCTTTTTTTCCGTGTAAATCCTGACCTGGCGTTCTGCCATTTAACGTTAACGTTAACTTACCTCAGTGATAACTGGACCACGGAAAGCGCCCAGGTGTATTTTTGTCCAAAATACAAAGCTATGTGTGACATTTACTGTATTGGCTATAATATCATTGTTTTTTTTAAAACTATGTGTAAACTGACATGTCATTTGAAGGGAACGATGCCTTGTCAAGCGTTTTTTAAGTCATGTATCACACAAGCAAGATTTAACCTACGTTTTCACGTGATCGTAAATGAATTGATGTTGAGTTATGTTTCAGCTTGCGTTGCATTCAAAAGAAAAGAGTGGACGATAGAGATGAGTTATCTTTAGCCGTTCTTTAATTATTTCAGCTGTTGACACATCAGTCTCACGATCGAACAGCACAGAGAGTAATGAAGATTCTCTCAGTAATATGATCCACTTAACTACGGTAAATCAACTTGGACAAACATAATAATAATACAAACGCATCCTCCATAGCCTATACTTTAGTGCCCTCTTGTGGCATAAACATATGCACAACACTGAACAGTATAGCATTGCATTATATTACACAGCATACAACTAAGGACATAATGAACATACTTTAACAATTGATTTTAAACAACAGTCCAACAAACAAGATTCCCATATTAAGTGAATTACACTTTAGACATCATTTTGTCTGTTTTTGCTGTTTAGCCAAAACAACAACAACAAAAACGTACTGTATTTTAACTGTCTTGTCTGTTCTCCTTTTCCACAGGTGTGAGCTGTGCATGTTAAGAAGACCCCTATCCATCTTGACGACCGATGAATTGTAAATCTAATCTAATTTAATTATTCTATTTATCTAACTATTACTACTATACCTTGGTCCAGTACTGACCCACTGAGAACATTTTAAACAGATTATTATCCATCTGTGAATTTTGTCTATCTGCAAGTTGTTAAGAATTGTTGTGTGAAAATAAACGTTGTTGTACAGTTTAAGGTTTAATTGCATAAAAGCTTGGATAGAAAACTTCCTATTGCAAAAGTTAGAACATAAGTCTGCATATAAATGATTATTAATACCGTAATGCAAGTTTTTCATGGCACATGTGCATGATGAGGTTGTTTTGTGTTTAGTTTTTTTTTTAAAGGACACTGGATAACTTGTCATTTTGTAATACTCATCTGGATTGGTGGTTTACTTGTCAAAGCTAGTTTATATGTGTCTCCCAGCCCTGCAAATCTGGTCCCTTAGATAGAAAGCAGCCAAAACCCCTTTAAAATCAGCAACTGACCAGTTATACAGTCGATCTTTAAGCTGTTTTACCCCAGCAGGGAGTGGGTGGATGAATTGTTATGAACTATCTTTCTAATAGATTGATCAGATAGCACCCCTTTAATCTTTTCTATTTTACCTCTTCATGATAATTTTTGCATGTATTTATGCATAATTGTTCATGATTGTCATGCATGATTTTTATTGTATTATATTACATTTTTATTATTAATGTATTTAATTGTATTAATGTATTTAAATGTATATTATAAATGCACTAATGTGTTTGAAAATACACAATAAACCTTGTGCAGTTAAAGCTTCAATTGTTCTTTTTTCTATTTCCCATTAACAGTTAAAATAATATTTCTACGGATTTTCTACAGGTTACACAGTAGCACTATAAAATAAATACAATAACATTACATACTATACAGTATTATTAAAAATTAACAGTGTAATTCTGTACTTTAATATGGTAAGAAATTACAGTAAAATAATGTTATTTAATTTGCAGTATGCTTAACAGTACTGTTGTTAGTGTTACGGTAATTTTACTGTTAAATGAAATACAGCAAGTACTGGATAATTGTTGCCAGTAAGTTACTGTTAATTTGACAAGAAATTTTTTACAGTGTACCTATTTTAAATAATCTTTCCAGAGGTGAAGTATCCCTTTAAGTTCCAGCTATAATCAGTACTGGTCATTTTGTAGCATTATAATCTATGCAATGTGCAAAAGGAGTAAATGCAACCATATCAGACAACAACATTCTTGCTGGAAAAGACAAGATGTAACAAAAGTCAGGCTGTTCTTGAAGAAATCTGCATTGCCATTTCATACTCTATATGTTTCTATGGGTTATGAAAGCAGTTGATGTTGACGGCGAAACGAAACCCAAACCACTGTCGAGTATACGAGAGCACACGGCAGGATTAACCCCTAATGCCTATAAGCATGACAAATCAAATTTAGGCTCTTTATCACGGTCGCTTCTATGTAAAATACTTGGTCTGAATAATTCACACTAATTGGTGAAATCTGTGAGCGAGGGCCGCGGATAAAAAAGAGAACGCTTGACCCTAATCCAACCAAAAGACACTTGAAATGCTGAACCAAAAACTGCAACTCAGACATTTTCCAGAACTAACAACAATGCTCAAGAAATCAGGTTATTTGAACATTCCAGACACTATCCATAAACTGCAGGAGACTTTCAGGGAATGCCGAGTTTCGTTCCACACTCTGTGGGTCTCATCAAAGAGTTTAGATGAACTTAAGTTTACACACTTAAATACTGCTTGATGAAGACAAATCATATCTGCACTACTATGGTCTTGTTCTTCATCCTCACACAAACACACACACACACACGTATCTACTGATCGTCCACTTACACGATAGTAAACAATGCTGCGAGAATGAATGTGTTCACAGGAATGAAGGCCTGAATTCCTCCGCCAAGGCTGGACTCCAGCACCGGGTTCAGGGAGGGCAGAATCGGATGATTTGCATTGTTTCATTTGATACAAATTAAGCTTGTGGATTTTTTAAAAGCCTTTGCAGATCTTTTAATCCTCTAACTAAGTCCAGCAGTGGACTCTACAAGCAAAAAAGCAACAACAAACAAAAACACAGTGAAACTTCTTGAGTGTCAACCGTGATTTGCTAGTCAGATGCAGGTGTAATTAGGGGCGGGGCATTCTCGTTCAACAGAGCATCTGATTGGCTAAATCTCCGTAGTGCAGGATGAGTCATCTATATTTTGGTCGGATTTTGCGATCACCTTATTTTTTATGCAAAAGTGGCCGCGGCCATTTTTAAAGGGTTAGTTCACCCAAAAATGAAAATTCGGTCAGTATTTACTCACCCTCATGTTGTTCCAACCCCGTAAGACCTTCGTTCATTAAAGGACAAGTTCGTTATTTTACAATTAAAGCCCTGTTTTAAGATCGTCCCTGATGAAATAGAGCAGTTAAAGCTAGGGTATATACGATTTCAAAGATTGTTCATTATTAATATCCTCGTTTAGATGCTGGTTATGGTTATATAGTACAATCCTAACAATATGAATAGAAAAAAGAACGAAAAAAATCCATGCACTCTATTGGCTGTACAGCCGCAGAAAAGTTGACCAATGTAAGCTGTGCGGCCGCACAGAAAAATCCATAATCATAAGTGTGACCGCACAAAAAAAAAAATAATAATAATAATTTACCCTATTAATCGCAGTCACTTCATTTATTAAATTATGTTTAAAATCGACCTCGTCTCTTGGTTTCACAGTAAAATTCTGACAAATAAAAGATTATTAATATATAAAACAATTCACCATAATATAATATTTTTATTTAATTTATTAAATAAATTAAATCGGTTTCACAGTAAAATTCTGGTGGAAAAGTATTTTATTGTAAGACATTCCTGTAGAATATTGTACAAGCTATAAAACATTAACCTGCACTATTATTACGAGATGTGTGGCCCACAGTAACCAGTTCAACAATAGTTGCCAATGCAAATAATACATAATTAAGACAATAATGATTCCAGACCATTAATCTCCATGCATCATCTTATTTGTCATGTTCGTTAAAACGAGGTTTTGCAGGAACATTATCCTATAAACTTGGTTCATATTCATAATTGTATAGAATCTCATAGCCTTATAAACCAGATTGAGTTTACCATCACATTAAATGCAGTGAGATTGAGCTTCTGGTCTCAGCGGGAGGCAGGCATGCAGAATAGCAGGTAGTGTTAGTGTTCTGCCAGTAAACATTTACTGGGAAATGTGCAGAAGTTCGTTTTGTAAGGCAATTACGCCGCGTGCAAATTCCCTGATGTAATACTTCCAAAAACTCTGAAACACAAAGCTTCAGAAAGCAGACATATAACATTATATCAATTTCCTTCAGACCTCCAAAGTATGAAGTGCCTTTTCAAAGTTCACGATGGCCTAAATATTTCATTTTACCTTGTTTACAAGCTTAAGTAATGATCTGACATCCGTTTTAGTGTAAACTTCAGTTGCTCATTTGTCTTTGTGAAGAGACGTTTCATCGGTCGCTACATCAGCGTGTGATTTAAAGCCTCGTGTTTTAATTATAGACGCTGGTGAAGATGGACGAACTCGACTCAAGTATGAACACGGTCGATGATCAGTCTTATAAACATCTATATTTAAACGTCAAACGACTGCAAAATCAGCTGCTGTTGAATTACATGTTTGACGTTTTCAGGTAACAGATTTCAGCATGACATTTGATGCGCTAAATATTATGATTAAACAGTTTCCCTCGTGATATCATTAGTCAAAAGCTTAAAGAAAATATGTATAATTATATATACTGTATACAGGGCACCCGCCACAGTTACAACATGTTCACATCCATACAATGGGGAAAAAATGGCCATATAGATATTTTTAATATCTCATAATTAGGCTGCTGTCACTTTAAGAGCTGACGCACAAAATCTGCAGGAATGAGTCAAATTATGCAGCAAAATCCAAGCCCTAACACCAACAGTATTCATCCTGAGCAAATGAAACGAGTGAGTGAGTGGAGGCGGGTGTGTGTGTGTGTAACTCGCTGTCGGAGAGATGAGAGAGAGAGAGAGCAGCTGTCATTGTGGAAAATGAATATTGGAAGCGTTTCAGATATTTTAGTATCGATACGTACACTGTAAAAAATTACTGATGGTTTAACTTAAAAAATTTTAAGTTGATTGAACTGGAAAAAGTGAGTTAATACAATGAAGGAGATTAATTTAATCGGCAGAAACTCAAAATAATAAGTTCTCAACTAAATAAATTATTATAAAGTTGATTTGACAAAAGAAAATATGTTGTGATAAATCTTGAAAATATTTTTTACAGTGTACAGAAAAATGTACATTTGACAACACTACATTGCAATTCGTTTTTTTTCTTATTATTTCTATTTTACTACTTTATTATCTTTATGTGTCAAACTCACTTTTAATCCCCACCGAAGACATAAATGTTCATATCCAAGTTATAATATGTTATCCCTACGCTATCTCACGACCAATTCGTACGAGTGATTAAAAAGTGGCTATTTCGTACTAATTCATACGACCTCACTCGTACGAATTGTCTTTACCCACGTGATGGGTAGGTTTAGGGGCGGGGTCAGGGGTCATTCGTACGAATTTGGTAACTCGAAAATATGTACTAATTAGCAAAAATTTGAATTTTTTCGCAACCACGCGAGAGATCACTTGGACACGGATTGTAAAAACGATATAAATACTGTTGGTTTACTCACACAAAACGCTCGTTTCGTGTCTTAGGCCATCAGTGTGTACTTACATTTACGAGTCATTAAATCATGTTTAATTTGGACTTCTCTGTGCATGCTCTTTGAGGTGGTGACCATAGACCTCCATTATATGACTGACAGACAAGAACGGTTTGACCTAAAAATATCAAAATTGAAAATACTGTGGAAACAAAGACAGCTACATCTTGGATGCCCTTGACGTAAGATAAAACATATCGAAAATTGATTTCAAAGTGAACGATCCCTTTAACCCTTGTGCTGCATTAGATTAACACCGTTGAGTGCATTAAGGACCAAAAATGGCCACATATTAAACATTGCCTAAAATATTATATATTATTATTATTTTCCACTTTTACCAAGTTAAATCTTTTAACCAGCATCAGTCCTCATCATAACTACTAAAAATGTATTCAATTTCAGGATTTTAACCCTTTAATTACCAGTTTTGTTTGCGAAACCATCGATTTGTATAAGAGGAAAAAACACAAAAATTCAATTATTTTCAATAAACTAAATGCAAAGAGAAAACTTTAGATTTGGATTATCACAGTCCCACTTTGCAAAAAATCCCACTTAGCGCGTTAGAGACCAAAAATGGCCACCTATTAAACATTGCCTATTGCCTAAAATAAGGTGCATTTCCACCCATAGGGAATAAATATGTAGTGACGGCATCTGGTGGAATACACTATATAATGCAAATATAATGCTTTTGCTTCAAAATGAAAGGATGTTTGTGCAAAAATCATGTTTCATGTATTACTGATTTAAACAACGTTTTAATGGGTTTCAATGGGCCATTTTTGGTCTTTATGGTGCTGAGTGTTACTATTTGATCTACACAGTGTGTGTTATACATATTTTGCAAAATGGGATCACATTTTTTACATGTATCCAAAAAGTCACAATTTTACCAAATTTCATACCATTTGCATTAAAACAGCCAAAATGGTCAAAGAAATTAAACTGCAAAAGACCAAAAATGTCCCTAATGCAGCATAAGGGTTAACAAGACGGTAAACAGAACTTGCTTTAGAGTTCATCCATAAATATTCAAGCTCTCCAGACTGAACTCATTTGGTGGCGTGCCGACTAAACCGGTCGAAAGGCTCCGATCACCACAAAAGTTTGTTTAAGATCCTCTTCGCAAGTCTTTCCATAACGAGTTGAAGGAGACAGAACGCTCTTGTATAATTTGCTTTGGAGAGTTTATAGGAGCCGCGACTCCATTGTTCCGTCACACATTCGGGATTCTTTACGATGCCGGAGATCTATAGCAGCACAATTAACCACTCGCAAATGAATTCCAGAGAAAATGATTAGATGACAGAGAATTAACAAGGATGTTGATATTTCTGGCACAAGGATCAGGGAGAAACACACAAAGCGAAGTGGCCCAATTAGTGGGTGTTTAGCTGGAGGTGGAGCCCTGGGGCCCCCGAGGACTGGTTGCCATGGTTACTAGCGTGTCACCGAGGGCCCTTTCACGCTTTCATTCTCCGTTCTGTTCTCCCTCTCAATCACCACCACAATTAGACACAAAAACACAAGTCTCTCGCTCTCTCTCTCTCCAAGGCCAAACTCTCCATTTCAGTCCCTCGAGGGAAGGCTGAACGAAGCAAAAAAGTGTTTTTTATGAACACTGAGCTGAAGTGGAAAGAAAACTTTGAATGTTCTTTTCATTGTTTGTTTTCGTACCCTCACAGTTTCCCCCTCCTCTAAGTTGATCTGTTCTTTTTGTCTAGGATTACATAATGGTGCCATCCGTTCCCATTAAGAGGTGCTCCCTAAAGCGGACAGCGCTTTACAATCGGACGATCCTTTCTATAGTATTGTGACTTTGCATTTGCATGTGGAATAGTGATCGCAAGATCGAATCATTTCCGCGAAAGCTTCTTTTAGACGTTTGGTCTAAGGTTTGTACATCAATGCACAGTGACTCAATTGTTTGTCATTCATTTGGTCATTGTTGTCGGTTTCATTCTGTGTTCCTCTTGCACACGATTCCTACATTCAAGTTTTGCTGCTATTATAAGACAATAAAGTGCATTTATGCTGTAATAAAAAGAATAGTCTTTCTTAATTTAACTGGTCTTAACTTTTGCTGATAATTTACTCATCCAAGATGTCCATGTCATTCTTTCTTCAGTCGAAAAGAAATTAAGGCTTTTGATGAAAACATTCCAGGATTTTTCTCCATATAATGAACTTCAATGGGGTCCAAACGGTTCAAGGTCCAAAAGAGTTTCAGTGCAGCTTCAAAGGGCTTCAAACGACACCAGAAGATGAATAAGGATCTTATCAAGTGAAACGATCGCTCATTTATAAAAAAAAAATAACAAAGTTTAAGTTTTATAACAAGTCTTGTTATTGTTGTTCGTTGAATGAACCAAATGACACGAAAAAAGAATTGATGAACAAGTTCGAGTTTAATTTTTAAAATAAACGATCGTTTCGCTTGATAAGACCCTTATTCATCGTCTGGTGTCGTTTAAAGTCCTTTGAACAGTTTGCACTGAAACTTTCATTTGCACCTTGAACCGTTTGGACCCCATTGAAGTCCATTATATGGAGAAAATCCTGGAATGTTTATCAAAAACCTTAATTTCTTTTCTTGAAGAATGAAAGACGTGGACATCTTGGATGACATGGGGGTGAGTAAATTATCAGCAAAAGTTTTAAAAGTGAACTAATCCTTTAACTTAATTTGCATGCACAAAATAAAATTCATTTAACATCTTTCAACAGAAATTGTTTGCATGTTTTAATAAGGATTTTTCCAGTATGCATCAGGCATGCAGTCGGTCTGTGCATGAAGACCAGCTGAAGATCCCATATTGCATAAAGCAACTTGATGCATATTAATATAAACATCACTCACTGATCTATAAGCTCTGTGATGTTTCACTCAACAGCAGCAGACGACAGTGAAATGCGTCTAAAGCTACAGGGAGCAACGAGCCTGCCGGTCACACACGCTGAATAGTCTGCGCTTCAAGAGAAACCAGTAATGCTCTACTGTGCTTTATGGACTCGCTCGGCCAGTTGGCTCGCCACTATGCAAATCCAAGCCTGAAAGAAAAAACACCTCAGAGTCTTACAGAAGGAAGCCCTCGTGTCTCACATCTGAGAAGAAATGATGCGCACACCTCGTCCTCGGAGGAAAACGCCACAGGTTTTCAGATGAGACCCATCAATGTCTGAAACACTGCCAAGACACTAAAGTGTGCAATCCATGTACAAAGTGACAGATTTCTACAACTGCTCAATTTCTTCTAAGACCAATTCTTTAGGGGTTTTATATGGAAGCTTGTTTCCACAATGTAATGAAAAAAAACTCACAATTCTGACTCAGAGTTGCAACTTCTCTATTTGTCAGAGTTGCGACTTTATTTCTCAAAGTTCAAACGTGATTTCTCTGTTTTGCGACGTCATTTCTCAGTGTTGCGACGTCAAGAGAATTTATAACTCACGATCAGAGGCGGAGAGAGTACCCAGCTTTATTACTTGAGTAAAAGCACAGATACCCCTTGCGAAATTTTACTCAAGTACAAGTAAAAGTACAACAGTCAGATGTCTAATAGAGTAAAAGTACTGAAGTACTTGTTTTTTTTTTATATATATTTATTTATCAACTTTTTCAAAGCATTAACAGAAAGCATTAACATAAAGCAGATACAATCAAAGTTGAAGTTTTTCCCCCACAATAACCCATTCCGCCAAAATAATAACAATATATTACATACAAGTCAAAACAAAAATATCAATAATAATATTCCCCCCCCCCCCAAAAAAAAAAAAATACAAAAATAAATAAATAAATAAATAAAAATAAATAATAAATAAATAAACATACATAGCCAATAATGACATTCTGACATGTTCGTGGTCCGTACATAACTACAGAACAATACCCAAATTGACAATCACATCTAACATTGATCAATAGGTGGGAGAGTCCTCATCTTCTCAAAATATGTAATAATGGGTTGCCAAGTCTGATAAAATTTTTCAACCGATCCTTTCATTAAATATTTAATTTTGAAGTACTTGTTTTTAATAATACTTGAGTATCATAGGGCTGTCAAACGATTAATCGCATCCAAAATAAAAGTTTGTGTTTACATAATATATGTGGGTGCACTGTGAATAATTATTTTGTATAGGGTTAGGAAAAATAATATTATTTATATATAAAATATTTATATTTATATATAATATAATTTTATATAAATCTATATACATGAAAATATTTCTTAAATATATACAAGCATGTGTGTGTATTTATATATATATATATATAAAATAATTATACACAGTGCACCCACATATATTATGTAAACACAAACTTTTATTTTGGATCCGATTAATCGCGATTAATCGTTTGACAGCCCAAATCAAGAGTACATTTTCTATGTACTATTGCATTACTACTGCCACAGTGCTTACATTTATGGACAGAAACAGAGTTATTTAATGGAGTTATGAAAAACGTCATTAATGTTAATACCTTGGGAGAATGTAAAAGGAATTGAAAGTAAAATCAAGTAATTTGCATATTTTTACCATGTTGCTTTATTTACCATTTAAGAAAAATTCAGAAAATTGGGAAAATTGAAATAGTCTGGCGAGGTGGGGGCCCCGGCTTGGTACATTCCAACATTTGGACAAAGAGTACAACATTTCCCTCTCAAATGTACTTGAGTAAAGTCATGAGTACTCCCCAAAGATGATACTCGAGTAAAGTACAGATCCCTCAACATTGTCCTCAAGTAAATGTACTCCGTTACTGTCCGGCTCTGCTCACGATTGAGTTTATTTCTCACAATTTCTACAGATATAAAGACGCATTTCTGAGAAATACAGACCGAATAGCGAGATATATACGTGCAATTCTGAAGAAAAGTCCAAAGTCGCAATTGCAAGAAATTCTGAAATAAAGTCACAAATTACTTATTTTTAAGTCTTAAATGAACCATTTTACTTCTATGATCAAATTTAAAATTAGAAGTTGGTTTAACTATACTGTCAAAGTAATATTTTTTGAGGGGGAAATAACTCTCTCTCTTCAGTAAAACACTGAAGTGTAGGTGGTTATACGAGTTACATCATGTTGAAGGTGTTCTTGGCTCAGTGTTAGTGTGTGCAATCTATTCCCTCATTGGTTATATAAGCCCACAACGCGGAGAACTGCAGGGATATATATCTAAAAATATGGTATTGTGGAAATCAAATGCAATATTTTATACTAGGTCATTGTAAAAATCAGTAGTTGCACACCTGCACCAAAGGTTCCAGTATTTAACATTTCTTTTAATTTGTTCCAGTAGGAACGACAGATAGCATTACAGGTGAGATGGAAATTCCCTTAGAAAGACTGTAAACAGCATTATTAAGAGTTTGAAGCTCACCTGACATCCTAGAAGCAGATCTGGCTGGCACACACACACACACACACACACACACACACAGACCCTGTAGTCCAAAGCCTAATCCTATTAAAGCGGAACTAGGTATTACTGAGATCTAAACCCAACCGCCCCAACAAATGAAGAGTAAAGTTAAGGAACACCTCCAAAGCCCTCTGGACAAAAGGGTAAAACCCCAGATTTATAATAACATACGGCTGGAGCGTAGCTTGTGTGATACACAGCTGCATATGCATTAGATAGGAGATATGTAGAACGGGAATGAAGAAGCATTCATCTGTGTATCCATCAATGCCATTCAACTTCAATAATCTGCCTTTTTAAGGGATAAAATGTCTGAGAAAGCATAACAGAGTGAATTAACCCCAAAAGAGGTTGCCAAAAACTCAAAATACATTCATATAATACAGGGCTCTTCAAAAAAAAAAAAAAAAAAAAAGGTTCAGAATTAAAAAAAAAAAAAATTACATTACATATTAATGTAATTAATATGTAATAATTCTATTGATAATTATATATATATATATATATATATATGCTGGGTTATTTCAAACCCAAATGTTGGGTTAAAAATGTAATAAAAAAAATGTACAGTTGAAGTGAAAGTTGAAGTTGGGTTAAAATTTAAATTACATTTTTAACCCAACATTTGGATTTGTCCATATTTGACTCAAATTTTGGGTTAAAACAACCCAGCATTGTTTACTGTGTGTATGCGTTTATATAGAAAATAAAATAAATCTATAAATAAAGAAATAATAAATATATATACTGATGATTGATTGACACCCGGCATGTTGCGCCAAGGAAAAATAAATATGCAAATAAAAAAAACGAAATATAGACTAAAAAAATGACTTTCAATTTTGCATTTGCTCAACCATTTATTTATGCTTTGTGCTAAAAATTTTTTATTACATATTAAGAATAAGGCATCTATTTATTTATTTTGTGTCCTCTATAATAAATATTTGTATGAAATATAAATAAATTACAATAAATACAAAAATATCAACAATAAATACACAAAACAAATTAAATATATAAAAATAACCAAATAAAAAAATATAATATAAATGTATAAAATAGCAAAATAAAAAAAAACAATATAAAAAAAAACTACAATTAATGCATCAAAATGACTAAATAAACATGATATGAATAAATATAAAACAAACAAATAAATAAATAAAAATGCTGGGTTGTTTTAACCCAATTTGGGGTAAAATATGGACAAACCCAAACTTTGGGTTAAAAATGTCATTTAATATGTTAACCCAATTACTGGGTTTATCAATATTTGATCCATATTTGGGTTAAAATGACCCAGAATTTTTTTTTAGAGTGCACTTCTTGTTCCAGATCCCAGCAGTGTCCTGAAGAGGGCGCTGTGTGCAGCGAGTGCACTGAGTTTAGCATGTGGAACGCAGTTGCAGACTGTTCACATGCTGTTCCCATTCAAGTAGTTTGTGAAGTCTTTGTGAGAGGCTATATATAAGTCAGGTGCTGCACTTCAGTAAGCTAAAACACTGAGATGTTACTGTAATCCAGAGGATTTATGAGTATGATAAAGAGATGAAGAAACGATCACTGAAACCTGCAAACACAAAGGACTGAGACGGTTCAGTTCACTTTCAGTAAATACTGTAGAAACGCGAGTTACGCCAATGCGGTCACATCAGTCAGAATATGCTGAGATCGACTGGTGTCACGTGTTTATTCATGTTGGAAGACACTGATTGCCATAAGATACAGAAGTAGAAACTGGTATGTTGTGCCAGTGGTGTTAGTGGTGGAGCACTGCTGCCCTCTTCTGGCTGACTTCAGAACAGACACTGCTGGAATATCACAGAAAAGGCGGTTCTGTGGAAATTAAGTTTTTTTTTTTTTTTTTACGGATATTTTCAATCACTAATTTCATTGGGTTTTAGATGTCTGTAAACTTATAGGATATTGTCCTGGTAAAAAATGTATTGCATTTGATACAGTACAAAATGTGCAATGTTACACATTTAAGTGACATCATCAGGTTGCATGTTTAATTTAGCAAGTGGTGTTCCTAATAAAAATGGTTATTTTGCATCCAATTTTGAGTATAAATGTCTCAAAATTTGGGAGTCCAGTTCAATGAGTCAAGTTAAAAATCAGAGATAGTTTTACTTCTGGTGCGTTTGTCACACCTGACAGCAGGAGTTACGAAGGGTTTTATTCAAACAGGGCGTACTGGACTACTAGACATTGAGTCAAGCTGCCTTTTTACTGGTTAGTTGCATTTTCTAAGTACAGACTATAGATAAATGTGGACAATCAATACTGAAACACTGCAAGTCAAGTGTGTGAAGCTCGCAGGACTAAAGAAATGTGAAGCTTTTAAAAACATTTCAAAGATTACACGTGGAAAGCATTAATCCAACTATCGGACTGATTTAAAATCAATACTTTCATTTGAAGTTAAAAACAAACTTCAAGAGTCATGGAGGTATTTGGAAAAATACAACAAATGCACAAAAGATCCTCATCAAAAATGATGAACTTGATTAAAAAGAAAGTCCTCATGATTAATAAGCGTACTAAAAAAATGAGACCAACTTTACACCATACAATTAAATAAGATCTAAAGTAAGGAAAAGTGCAGAGAGGAGAGCTAAAGTCAATCTGAAGATGAAAAAACAACTTTTTTTTTTAAATAATTAAACACCGTTGTCAAAGTTAGTATGTAGCTATAATCAGTCACTTGCATGTGTCATCACTTTAACATTTAACAAAATCAAGCTCAAATTGATTATTTTTATCAGCAAGAGTCAGAGATTTGTGTTTTGCCCGTTTATTACTGTAAATGTGGGCACTCAGTTTGTCCGGTCATTTAATCATTTGGCCAAAGTCTTGTGTTATAAAAGATGAGGTGCTGCTATGCATATCTGTATTTATTCCAGACTTATATAGCCTAATATTAGACTCTCTTCTGTGCTCCTCAAATGCATAACCTAGCCTTTACAAACATCGTGTTTTTGAGTTAAAAAGGCATATTGAAACAACCTGTTCTTTATCGACTCTTGCACCGCAAACATGCAGACGCTTCAAACTGTGTTATAAGTGTCACACACTTCTGCTGTGCGAGTGTGAGGTTTGGCCGATAGTTTGAGGAGATCCAATGGAGTTACAAGATTTAGTCAAAAGCTCTTTTCAGTGTAAAGTCCTATTCAAGCTCTTTTATAAAGTATACACTCTTAGAAGAAAAGGTTCTATGGTATTTGGAACCCCTAAAAGGTTCTATACACTCTTAAAAAAGGGTTCCTCTAGGTTCTATATAGAACCCTGGGGTTCCATACTTGGCCAATAGAACATTTTACAAAAAAAAAAATGGTTCTATATAGAACAATTTTGGAGTTCCATATATGAAGCGGGGGATGGAACCATTTCTGGTTCTAAATAGATTACTTCTAAGAAGTGAACTAATACACTAAGAAGTGTATTATTCATTACTTCTTCATTACTTCATTACTTCTAAGAAGTGAACTAATACACAACGCACACACACAGAGATCAAAACTGTGACATCAACCGATTACATGCGACCATCTTTCCGTCGAGGAAATACACTTCACGTGTCCATCATAAACTTTATTTATTTATTTAGCAAACAATCGTAAGTTCGGAAAGCAAGTAAAAGAAACCGATCAAATCTCCCGCGCAGTCTCAAAACTGTGTTCCTTTCCGCCATTAGCCAAACCCTCACCTGACCCGAAGAGTAGGCTATAGAAGAACTAGAGGTGAAACTCTGATGCTTTTTTGGTAACAGCCACTAGGTGGCGCGGCCGCCATTTTGGAGTGAAAATTCCAACTGGAGTTACTGGACAACAGCACAGTAGTTTTTGGTTGCATTAGTGAGTATTTCCATTTTATGCAACTTACACCTTTACTACTATTATTAGTTACCAACTCCACTAGGCCTGAAATATATTTTGTACGTTTTAATCCCCTGGATCATGCTACAAACATGATGATCTTATAACATGATGCATTGCTGTGTCCGCTATCCTATAACTTTGGACAGTGGCTGTTTTTTTTTTTGTTTGTTTGTTTGTTTGGTTGGTTTTTTTACACATAGTCATGCTTTAACGCGGTCATTAAAATAAGATAATACTGCAAAAAATAAAAACAGTTTACTGTAAATCTATTCTATTGCTGTACAATTACATTTATTTGCTGAATTCATTTATTTCACTGATAACTTATTTTTGTATAGCCTACGTTATACCTCCTGGAAACGGTCGTTATTATAACTTTATGAACTGATATCACTTTATTCTTACCCGTCACACTTAATGTGGAGAGTAATATCATGTTAATTTATTAAATCCTTGAACTTCCCTGTCTCAAGTTGTGGGAGGGAAAGCCTGGTTTAGTAGCAACTTCTTTTTAACTGCTATATCGTTAACTGTTGTGAGTTAAAATAATCACCTAATTATTTCAACCTAAAAATCAACTCTGCAGTGACTGGACTAAATATGAATAATAATATATGACTGCCGAGGGTGCGTTCTTCTATTGGCTTTCACTTCTTGTACGTTCTTTGCCTGACCTGACTGAAACACGCTGACAACATACAGCCTCATTACATTCAGCAACACAGAAACTTACATAAATACATACAATAATATACATTCATAAATACAATATACATTCATAAAGCCCACTCATTTATTAATAGCACAATGTTGTACCCATTCGACCGCAATAATAATAAAAAAAATTAAATAATAATAATAATAAAAAAATATCCAACTGCCAGCAGGTGGAGACAAACACACGTGTAGATCACCCTGCACTGCAGATAATAACCGGCAGAGACCAGTAGAGACAATCAGGGACCAACAGAGACCACCAATACAGACAATCAGGGACCAGCAGAGAACACCAATACAGACCAGCAGAGACCAGTACAGACCAGCTGAGAACACCAATACAGACCAGCAGAGACCAGTACAGACCAGCTGAGACAATCAGGAACCAGCAGAGCCCAGTACAGACCAGCAGAGACAACCGTGGACCAGTAGAGATCAGCAGACCACTGTGCAGTCCATCAGCTTGATCTACTGACCCACTCGAACCCACTCTTCAACTTTAACACTCTCTGATTACGCCAAACAAATGATTGATGCAGTTGCTACCAGCCAATCACTCTCATTTCAGACATATCAACAATAGGCCTATATGTAGGCTATAGCTATATATATATGAAGAGTTCAGATGCAAAAGCCTCTAAGTGCCACTTGAAATTTTCTTCTAGAATGATCATTTTTATCAAGCTTGTATATTTAATTTCAGTAATTTCACTTAAATGGCAATGATAATTACCTATTAATTGTTATTTAAGTGAAATTACTGAACTTAAATAAACAAGTTTGATAAAAATCATCTTTAAAGAAGAAAATTTCAAATGGCATTTAGAGGCTTTTGCATCTGAACTCTTCATATATATATATATAATATATAATATCAACTGTAATTTAACAGGCTATTAGCTAGATTAAACATAGGCATAATAGAGGTAATTATTAAACGAAGAAAATTAAAAGAAGAAAAAATAAACAAAATAGTAAATTAGCTTACTAGAAAAGTTTGCAGTTATAGTTTTTTATATATTCTATTTTGGTTTGGTAAACCGATTCAAACTACGATTTTAAGTCAATGGGAAATGAGAAAACACCTTGATCGGAAGTTATGCGAGTTACTGATATAGCTTTTGTGACAAACTAGAACATGTCTGACTTCAAATAAATTATTACAAATTAGCCTAGCTGTTAAATATGAAGATTGGAGACATTTAATAAATCTTAAGCAGTGCAGAAAAAGATTGTTCACATGATGACACAGCTGAGGAGTTATCAGTTTGTGCAGGTGCATCGCATCACTTCTCTCTCTCACACACACACACACACACACACACAGTTTCATCTGACGTGAAGAATCAAAGTCAAAGTGACTCTTTCCTCATCATATCCAGCAGTGTTCAGAATACTGTATTTCTAACAGTGTTTCGAGTAATACAGACACAGCTCTTACCTTGGCAAAGCAGATCTTCTCCACTCACACAGTCCAATGATAGTCCATAAAGAGTCCCATTGTGTCATGACACGCTATCTCTCCTAAACATGAGCCTTCAAACTGCAACTCTCTCATTCAGATTTACCTTCTAACATGTCAATATCAATCCACTCCCCGCGCGTCTTCAGAGAAATACATCATTATGTTATTCATGACTCTCGCGCGCGCTATAACGGCGTGTCTCGTCCGTAAAACACTAAAGACACTCAGTTTAAACTTTGACAAGCATTTCGACACGAGCAACATAGTCGTCGAAGAGCAAATCCAGGATACATCCATGTTGCCTGGTGATACAGAGAGCTCCGCTGCGTCCAAAGTGAGAAGTTCAAGCCTTCTGAAAGTTCCCAAACTCAACAAGTGCGCCCTTCATAGCACAAGCTCACACGCGCGCGCAGACTCAGACTCAGCACCGCTGCATCATGGGATTTGTAGTTCTGTAGGGATTTTATTTTCTATTTAATGAGGGGGGGCTATATCTAATGGAAGCTTAAAATTAAAAAAGTCCGTTGTGACTTTTTATCTCATAATTGGTTTAGATATGCATTCTAATTATGTGGTGGAAACTAGTTTCCATCAGTAGCCTACTGTTATGAACTTATTTCATTGAAAGTATATTCCTTAAAACACAAATAAACTCCACTCAATTATTTTATGTTGCGGAATGAAAGTTATTTGTAGTGATTAATGGTGCGTTCTATTATAGCCAACGAACCGACTCGGACCTCGGATTTGACGTCACGTCCACACTTCAAGCGTTCTATTTGTTTAACGCGTCCGAGTCGGAGAAAAAAATGGACGCCACCCGGAAAGCTGTTATAATGGTAGCGCTGGCCGAGTAGCAGGCACTTACATTAAAACGAAAAAATATTATGACTACACCTTATTAAAACGCAGCCATTTGAACTTGAAAATGTTCACTTTATTAATGTTTTTCATGTTAATCTTCTGTTAGCAACGCTAGCAACGTCAGTAATTGCACTCACAACAACCGATTCCCATACCTACAGGGGACGCAGTAATACGAGTGATTATAACCGTCATTTAAAATACCAAAGCGGTTCAAAAACAATGAAAACAATTCATTCTTACAAGTCACAGGGCGCAGCCATCTTGAATTCCGAAACGGAATTCTCTCTCGGTGTCCTCACGGTTGTCCGACGTCCGAGAGGAGAAATCCGAGGAAAGGGATTTCTGTTGCTAGGCAACGTCTGTCGTCCGATTCGGATCTCCGAGACGGATGAATAATAGAACGCATGATAAAACCACTCTACCCTCGTTTATTTATCTGCTAAAACACATTCAATAACATTTAATTTCCTTCAAGCAAAGCCTGCTGGGAACTAGAAATCGGCTGTAGCTGCAACAGTTTGAGTTCTGCTTATAATCAGTCATTGAGTTCATGTTACTTCGTCTATTAAGTGCAATGACCTCATTTCAGACTCGTAGATTTGATATATTGCAGTGAGCAATTCATATAAGAAAAAATTAACAAATGAATGTGGTCAAACTTTAGTTTAGGGTCCAATTCTCACTATTGTATTAATGACTTTTGCCTAAATTAGCTCCTAATTACTGCTTATTAATAGTTAGTTGTTAAGTTTAGGTATTAGAATATGATCATGCAGAAAAAGAGATTAATATGTGCTTTATAAACAGCCAACATAATATGCATGCTAATGAACAACTAGTTAATGGTGAGAATTAGACCCTAAAATATTGTCATTCGTTTAATTTAAAAAGAGTGTTTATGCTGCAGGACCATTAAAACTTAAAAGACAACACAATTGTGATTACAGCATGTAAAACCATCCATTTTCCCTCATACAATACATTTTAACATAAAAAAGGTTCAATAATTTCTATACAAAATCTAAACCCCATTCTTGAACCCTAAAAAGATCCCATGGATACATGTCTAAAATTATTGCATTATACTTTTATTTCTTTTCTTTTTTTCTTGAGATAAAGCATAAGCTGTTTAATTCATAATATTTAATTAAAATAGAGTAAAAACAATCATTAATTAAAGCTAAATCCATAAAATTATGATTCTTGATTTCAAATGTCCATGTCAACTGTTGAGTATATTCATAATAACTGCATATTTGTGATTTATTATATATTGAGATTTGTATATATTCTGTTTTGCTAGAATTATTTCCTTCATAACCCGTTCTAGTGCAGATGAGGTCTAAAGAGAAGATGTATTGAATAATGCACGCTCTCCCACACACACACACACACACACTTCAGGGTTGTGAGCTTGTCCAAGTTGCATTACTGCGTGACCGGGAGTCAGACTCTGAAACACAAAGACATTGTGAGCAGTCTCTCTGTTTAACCCCAACACATTCCTTCACACATGCCATAACCAAACCACTTCAGTGGCACAGATCACGTGACTCCAGTTATTCAGCGAACTTTTCCAGGTTATGTGAAAAACACAAGAAAAGGCCTCTTTCTTCATTATTTAGGTCAGGGTTATGAGAGTCGACTGCAGAACTCATAAACAGCTGTTGTGTGTCTCTTACTCAGAACAGAGCTTTACTGCATTTACATGACAAACTCCATATTAGAGGGTTATGCGTTTTTACATCTGCATCTTTCTTTACTGTGTAATGTTGCTGTGTGAGCGTGAAAAAGCTCTGCAAAGTTATAAAGCACACAGTTCTTCTCTATATCTACAGTATATAACTCTCTGAAACGCCTCCATTGTAGACTTGAGTTTCTTGAATGAAAACGTCACAATATTGCTCATTTAAATAATTCATATGCAGAATAAAGGGGCGGGGCCTGGATGAGTTAGTTAGTAGCCCTCAATCGGGTCAATCGAATTTTACTTAATAAATAAAAAGGTTTACACTTCTGGTCTTCGGGGTATGACCCCACATTGAAATGAATGGGAAATGTGAAAAAAAAAAACTAAATATATTTTCTTCATGTGGCAAAAAAAAAAAAAAAAAAATCCGGCATAAATCTGAAAATTTTTACACTGAAATGAAGAGCATAAATGCAATGTATCATAAAAAAAAAAAAAAAAAAAATAATCATATGCAAGCTAATGTAGTTGAGGAATTGTGTGGTATATGGACACAAAAGTACTTTATATCACCAAAAACACAGCATTAATGAATAGATGAGAAGTAAACAAAAAAAATTATATATTATTTGTATGATTAAATATGTATATTTTTTTGTACAATTACTCAATCAATTATTGGGGTCGTAAATAGACCCGAAGCCCAGAAGTGTAAACAGGAAACCAAGACCATTTGAAGGTTAAATTGGTCGTTATGGAAAGGGGCGGGACATTTCCCAAACACACACAAAGCGCTCGGCCAATAACAGCATACTGCACCAGCCGACCAATCAGAGCACAGTGTGCTTTTCAAAAGGAGGGGCTTCATAGTAGTAGCATTGTTTGCTAACTATAGTCGCAAGTTCCGTTGTTAGTAGTTTGAGTTTTTCCCGAAACCATCGTTCTAACGAACATTCGCAAAACTTTTGTGTTTGGAACGACACATGCATGTGGTTAGAAGCAGTTTCTTGTTTGCATGACATCAATAAATCCTTATCATGAGCAAAATAAGCAATAATAAAAATATCTTTTATTTAGAATATGCAATTTACGTCCGGGTTTGTCAAAAGAGTTTGTCGAGTCTTTGATTGAATCTGGAAATAAAGTGAAAAAACTGAGAAAAATAGAAATATTCCTCAGATGCCATGTCTGTAATTTACAGCAAAGCATCTAGCATTAATTTCATCTCGAACAATTTTATTAAAATAAGTTATTACAACGCGATTTCATGGCAATTCGTACGAATTTTACGAGGTGGCTAATTCGTACGACCTCACTCGTACGATTTTGGCTAAATCGAACATATTTTACGAATTGGCCAATTCGTAGGAATTCGTAGGAATGACCTACCCCTGACCCCGCCCCTAAACCTACCCCTCACGTGGGTTTAGACAAATCGTACGAATTCGTACGCGTGAGGTGTATGAATTAGCCCCTTTTTAATCACTCGTACACTGTAAAAAAATATTTTCAAGATTTGTTATCACAACATATTTTCTTTTGTCAAATCAACTTTATAATAATTGATTTAGTTGAGATAACTTATTATTTTGAGTTTTCTGATGATTCAATTAATCTCCTTCATTGCATTAACTCACTTTTTCCAGTTCAATCAACTTAAAATTTTAAGGCAAGCCAGGTTACTTACTTTTTTACGTTAAACCAACAATATTTTTTTACAGTGTAGTAATCACAACATTTTTTTTCTTTTGTCAAATCAACTTAAATAATTTATTTAGTTCAGATAAACATATAATTTTGAGTTTCTGATGGTTAAAGTAATCTCCTTCATTGTATTAACTCACTCTTTCCAGTTCAATCAACTTAAAATTTTAAGGCAACCAGGTTACTTACAGTACTTTTTTAAGTTAAACCAACAATTTTTTTTTACAGTGTACGAATTGGTCGTGAGATAGCGTTGGTTAATAACGCCATAAACCAACGTGGTTGACCAGTACGGTTTCGGGAAATAGTCGTGACTATAGTTGATTTCTTCAACGATGCATCGTACTATAGTAGTGAAACACACTCGACAGCGTTACTGACAGACTGGGAAGAGAGGAGCTGCAACAACAGAGAATAAGGGGAAAATAAAGCATGAAAACCTGTTTTAGTATGTTTTAGCATTACATGTCCTCTTTAATAATATCTGATTTAACTTTCCCAGACAGAGTCAGTTTTGTTAAACACAATAACCAGCTCCAACTAAGTTGATGTGAGTTAAGATTCAGAACAGAGGTCTATTGATTCAGCCAAAGACAGACGAAGGTCGGTTCGGTCAGTCGCTCTCACTCCTATTCAAAGACTTCAGGATCAACAATCAAATATTTAACTAAGGCTTCTAATGTGATGAAGTATTGATTGATGCCAGCTTCTAATCCGCCTAGGCTTAATCTAAAAGTGTAGTCTCATCTGCGGCTGGAATCAAATCCATTGCGGTTCACGCCAAACAGAAAAAGCTTTCTAGATTGCATGCCACAATTCAATGCCTGAGCCATATCTATGCAAAGAGCTGTGTAAGAAGCTTACAGCGTCTTCAAGTGGACATTCGATTTATTCGGCTGCCCTATAGAATAATCCAACAATGAACCGGACTAAGAAGTAATGTGCATTATGAAACTTAGGCCAAGAAACAGACTTTGCATAAACACACTCGTGTTGTGGATGGACCACTTTGCAAGAGGAAACCCACAAGAGTGACCGCTTGAACTTCAAGAGGAAAACATTGGTTTTCCTCCACATGCTCTTCATAGTTAATATGCTGTTTTGACTAAAACACTTCCTTGTTCATCGCCACTTTCCACGAATATGAAAACTGAAGTAAATAGCAACCAGAACACGTTGAAATGTCAACCTCAGTAGTTATAACGACCAATTATGTGTGCAGTTTTTATTTAATATTTAATTTTTACAAACATGTTACCAACTTTTGGGACCGATTTGAGTGATTTTATCTAGCATTTTATTGCAATTAATATCAAAATAAAGACTTAAACATGTTTAAAAAGAAAGAAAAAAACAATCTGTCATCATTAGAGAATAGTTTGAGGGGAAAAAATATTGGTTTATTGATTGCTAATAAATTTATATTGCCCATAAATTAAATAAATAATTAAATTAAATTATTAAGTTGAAATTATGAATTTAGTTGTTAGATACAGTCAAAAACCGTGCAATCCATGCATTTGATGAAGTGTTTTACTCTTTTTAAAGCTTTTAGTTCTGCCTTTTATGAAAGATGGCATGATGAAAAACCATGTACGCAGGTGAATCTCAAAAAAATTTTTTTTTTTTTTAGTAATTCAACTTAAAAGGTTCAACTAATATAGACTCATTACATGCAAAGTGAGATATTTCAAGAATTTATTTGTTATAATTTTGATGATTATTGTTTACAGCTTATGAAAACCTTTGAAAACAATATTCTAATGTTGAATTTGGGGTTTTCATAATCCATAATCATCAAAATTATAACAAATAAAGGCTTGAAATATCTCACTCTGCATGTAATGAGTCTATATAATATATTAGTTTCACTTTTTACGTTGAATTACTGAAATAAATGAACTTTTGCATGATATTCAAATTTTTCGAGTTTCACCGGTATACAATATAAACAGAAGAAACCGGCTCAATAGGGCTGACATTACATTAAATACATTAAATTTCATGATATTAAAATGGCATGGTAGATGCAAACTAGAATCTGTGCCAGAAAGTGAACAAACAACAGGAAAAAAGGGGAATTAGACAATCAGTTTATTACTCTTTTCTCCTTATTTAAGCAATCAAATGAAAATATTCACTGTATTGCACAGTGTAGAACAAATGAAAAAAAAAAAAACAGGTTGTACAGTGTAATTATTTTACATCTTCATTCACACTTGTTGCATATTACCTTACTTGTGTAGCATATAATGTGTAATTATCAGCAATTGAAAAGAAAATACCATAAAATAAAACCCTTATTTAATTTCATAACTTGAAAGTGACTGGTTGACTAGAAAGACTAGCTAAAAAAAACAACGCATTATTCAAGAAGGTTATGAACGGAGTTATCATTCAAATGTCGTGCACATCGATACTGAGAACTTACGCTCCATATATTAATGATGGGAAGCTCTCATGTACACAGAAATACACACACACACACACCTGAACAATCCCTTAAGTCATTCATTCAAGTTTTAATCATTTTTCAAGTTTTTGCAATTAAAGTTTTTTTGCCGTCTAAACAAATGTGGTCCACGAGTCATTCATAAAACAAATAAAAATGACATAAAATATGTAGGAAAATATTCCATTGAATAGTAAACCTACAGTAAACTCCAGAAAAGGCTGCTTTGGTCACTTTACTTCAGTGCAGTCGGGTGCCATTCAGAGGTTCGACCAATGAAAAGGCTCAGCCCAGACCCACGTCCAATGACATCATCACGACAAAGCCAAGAATGGATGTCCACGAGGCCAGTTTACCGTTGCCACTGTAAGAGAAACACACACACACAATTATAATTACATTATATATATATATATATATATATATATATATATATATATATGTTATATTACATAATATATATATATATATATATATATATATATATAAGCACACTGTATTATTTTTTCACAAAAAAAAAGAAAAGAAAAAGAGAAAGGCATTCAGTAAGTCTGAGCTAGTGTCAGAGCTATCAAAATAAAAGTCCCACTTCAGAATCTTATTGACTAATAATAAAAAAATGGCAAACGGTCCACTGATATCCAAGCCTCTTTAAAGGTGCACTGTGTAATATTTAGGAGGATGAAATGCAATATCATACACATAATGTTTTCACTGGTGTATAAAGACCTTACATTATGAACCGTTATGTGTGTATAAAGACCTTACATTATGAACCGTTATGTATTTATAACCTTAGTAAGAGCCATTTCTATCCACAGTACACACACCGAGGGGAGGGAGCTACATCAACATGTTTCTACGGTGGCCCTAAAGAGACAAACGCGTTTCGTCACTTTTATTTTTTGTGCAAAGAAGCAAGCTAAAGTCAGCGAATAAAACACTGACACAATGATGAACACGTAACAATAATATTCGCAATAAAAAAGTTTTACTGAATAATTAAGTAAACCTAATTTCTTAATTTATCTTTGTAATATAATGAATCCTCATTGCTTAACTGGCTACTCTGCTGTCTACATCACTTCCTGTCGGCCACCGTAACTGCTTTTGTTTGCAATCCGCAACATCACCACTAGATGCTGCTAAATATTACACACTGTACCTTTACTTCATTATTATCATATGAACATCTGCAGACCATGTCTTCCAGTAAACACTTTTACCTGACTTGAGCTTCAGGAATGATGTCATCCACCACCACATACACCATGGCTCCTGCAGCGAAGGCGAGAGCATAGGGTAGCAACGGCTCCGCCATCACCACGGCAACGGCCCCTAACAACCCCGCCAGAGGCTCCACCATCCCACTCAGCTGCCCGTACCTGAGACACAGACCGGCCCGTTACACTGCTCACGACTCAATCCCAGAAATCAGAGAGGGCTAAAGACGTACATGTATTAGGAAGATATTCAGTCCCTCCAGGATTTCACGATTTTTTTTTTGTGATTTTTGCGATCAAAATGACTGATTTTGTGGTGGTAATTTCCAAAAATTTGTGAAAAAAAATTGCGATTTCTATATGACATTTACCATAATAGTATTCAGTCCTTCCAGAAAAACGCGGAGTTTTTTTGTGATTGTTGCGGGCAAAAATTGATTGATTACGCGGCCCGTTTTCTTTAAAAATGCGATGGAATATGCGGGATATTTATGCAATTTTATGCGACGAAATTGCAGGAATTTGCAAAAATTGCGGTTTGATGAAAAAGAGAAAAAAAGTGATTCCCCCAACATCCTGTTCTCACTAGACTAATGTAAGAGTCATTTCTTATTACTTCCTTTGATAAGCAAGCATACTACATCATAGAAAGTGCTGGGAATATTTAATTTCTCATCTTGTTTTATTTCAGACTGTAACGAGTGTAAATAAGGTGTGGCCCCTTTAAGAGCTGCGCGCTCCCTGTTGAACTCTCTGCAGTGTTATATGTGCGCCTCGAACACCCCATGTGTGCGGGTAATTTCTGTTTGATGCTACTTCTTTTATCTTATGTTGTTTATTAAGTAACGACGTGACGGTAGAACGTTCGACAGACAGTTATACGAGTTCGATTTGTGAGATCAATCGCCTCCGTGAGTCTGTCTGGCGTCGCGTAATTGCGTCACTTCATAACGTTCCCATGGAAACAGGGGGAAATGGCTGCTCTTGTGTGAAGCAAACGCAACGTTTTTCAACTTTCTGCTAAGATACATGTGACTTTTTTTGCAACGAAAAAAAAAGCATATTTTGCACGGAAATCGGCAATTTATGCGGCGAAAGTGCGGCGTATTTGAAAAAATGCGCCCCCCGCATAAATATGCGGACTTTGGCTGATTTTGCATTGAATTCAGCGATCGCATAATCGCGTTTTTCTGGAGGGACTGGCTATTAAAGGGATGCTTCAGGATTTAGCATTGAGCTTTGTATTAGTAGGAAACCTGTAGTATTTTCGAATTACCGTGCTTTCCACCCTCATATCCCCCTGAGACGAGAGATTTATGTATTTTTTGTCTGGAAAATCGTCATTTTGCATCATCGGAAGATGTTTTGTCCAGAGGCTAAAGACTACAGTCAGTAGTCGGGTCTGTCCCGCATGTCCTCAACCCGCCCATAGAGGGCGATCTCACGCACAGAATGAACACAAAGTGTCGGCCATCTTTTTTTTGGAAGCTAAGCTAGCAGGCAAAGCTGAGTAGTCAGGATTACCATCCTCTTTTTCCCGGACATGTCCGGCCATCAATGTCCGGGATTCAGCTTTTGAATTCTGCAGTCGCCATTCATTGTTTCCATGCACAGTTTTCGTTTCAATCTAACTGAATTCATTGCGATTGGTGAATCTGAATGTCGTGTTTACATGAACGCTAAACAAGTGATCGGTTGATGTGCGTTTCAACATTGCTAAGAAAATCGAGTGACGAGTGAGGTTTAACTACTTTCTCGCCACTACTGCGCTCTGTTACAGGTAGGCGTGGCCTCAAAAGTGCATTCTGGGAGTTGTTGTCTTTCATCCACATAAGACAAAAATACATTTTTTTAAGCTTTTCTCAGTCTAGAAAGCTCCAAATTCAAAAATAATTTCACAATTTCTTCTTCATAAATGACCCATTTTAAATAGACATTCATCTTTCCAGAGGTGAAGTATCCCTTTAAGACTATCAGATCTTAAGAAATGTTTGTGATTGTGCCATTGTCTTGACTCACCAAAAGGATCTCCATGTGGACACCCCAGAACCCCGCAATGGGAGACTCACTGCGAGGCCTTCTGGGAAATTCTGAATGCCAATGCCAATAGCCAGATTTCTGAAAGAAACAGACATTATCACTACATCAGTTCTCAACAGATCTGGTGTTGCATTGCAGCAAACTGTTCCAAGTGGTTCTGACACTCTGTAACTTCTCAACTCTCTTAACTTCACACATTATCTCAGCGAGAGTTTCACAGCGAAGAGTGAGCCAAGGCTGAGCCTCTGCTGTTGACTAAAGCTCTCCGCTTCAGTCAGATCAAGGCTTTCTGAAGTGCAACATTTGGGTGTGCCGTACCACAAGAACTCCAGAAAAAACGGGTTATGGATGGGGCATGAACTACATCTGGAATCACACTGTTGTGTTTGGATAATCCTTTATGAAACTTTCTCGCAAACCCGTGAGACAAGCCTTCAAATTGACACATTTAAAATGCTCTTTGTCCACACTAGTGTTTTCCAAAATTAAATATCAGAATGCTTAAATCATCTTACTGCACATGCATAACATGTAAAGACTTGTCAGCTAACTCTCATTGGGGTATTTGCAGATTAGCGTTAGTTGTAAGGGTTCAAGGGTAGTAGAATAAGTTGACATGTAGTTGCAAAGTTACTTATAGTCAGTAGAATGTCTGCTGGGGAGCATCAAAATAACGTGTTAGTTGTTTACCTCAACCTGTATGAAGCTGAACACAAAAGAAGATATTTTGAAGAATGTCGGTATGCGTTATTCACATCCTTGCACACCGAAATTCTCGTCCGAAATTTTCACACGTTAAAAAATAAATACGACCTCACGTTGTGTCAATCATGTTTACACACTGCCTCCGAAACTTCCGTCTGTCATAAACAAATTCAGATCGGGTTCGATTTTCTGCGTTTTTCGCATGCGTAGTGAGTATTTTGAGAGGTGTTTTGACAAATCAGAGCCACTGAATTTTTTAAATAACGAAAAATGCATTTTAATAAATATTTTCGGATTCAGTGTGCAGGAAACCAATCCGATCTCAGCAATTCCTACGAATTTTTACGAGGTGGCTAATTCGTACAAATTCATATTACCTCACTCGTACAAATTCGTAAGATTTTAGCAAAATCGCACATAGTCCAAAATTCTTGGCTGAAATATTCACACGTTAAAAATTAAATACGACCTCACGTTGTGTCAATCACGTTTACACATTGCCTCCGAAACTTCTATCTATCATAAACAAATTCAGATCGGGTTCGATTTTCTGCGTTTTTCGCATCCGTAGTGAGTATTTTGAGAGGTGTTTTGACAAATCAGAGCCACTGAATTTTTAAGATGACGAAAAACGCATTTTAATAAATATTTTCGGACTCCGTGTGCAGGAAACTAATCCGATCTCACAGCAATTGATACGAATTTTACGAGGTGGCTAATTCATACAAATTCATACAACCTCATTTGTACGATTTTTGCAAAATCGTACATAGTCTGAAATTCTCGTCCATAATATTCACACGTTAAAAATTAAATACGACCTCACGTTGTGTCAATCACGTTTACACACTGCCTCCGAAACTTCCGTCTGTCATAAACAAATTCAGATCGGGTTCGATTTTCTGCGTTTTTCGCATCCGTAGCGAGTACTTTGAGAGGTGTTTTGACAAATCAGAGCCACTGAATTTTTAAGATGACGAAAAACGAATTTTAATAAATATTTTCGGACTCCGTGTGCAGGAAACCAATCCGATCTCACAGCAATTCCTACAAATTTTACGAGGTGGCTAATTCATACAAATTCATATTACCTCACTCGTACGAATTTGTAAGATTTTAGCAAAATCGCACATAGTCCAAAATTCTTGGCCGAAATGTTCACACGTTAAAAATTAAATACGACCTCACGTTGTGTCAATCACGTTTACACATTGCCTCCGAAACTTCTATCTATCATAAACAAATTCAGATCGGGTTCGATTTTCTGCGTTTTTCGCATCCGTAGCGATTACTTTGAGAAGTGTTTTGACAAATCAGAGCCACTGAATTTTTAAGATGACGAAAAACGCATTTTGATAAAAAAATTCCAGATTCAGTGTGCAGGAAACCAATCCGATCTCACAGCAATTCCTACGAATTTTACGAGGTGGCTAATTCGTACAAATTCATACAACCTCATTTGTACGATTTTTGCAAAATCGTACATAGTCCGAAATTCTCGTCCAAAAAGTTCACACATTAAAAAATAAATACGACCTCACGTTGTGTCAATCATGTTTACACACTGCCTCCTAAACTTTCGTCTGTCATAAACAAATTCACATCGGGTTTGATTTTCTGCGTTTTTCGCATGCGTAGCGAGTATTTTGAGAGGTGTTTTGACAAATCAGAGCCACAGATTTTTTAAGATGACGAAAAACGCATTTTGAGAAATATTTTCGGATTCAGTGTGCAGGAAACTAATCCGATCTCAGCAATTCCTACGAATTTTACGAGGTGGCTAATTCGTACGAATTCATACAACCTCACTCGTACGAATTCGTAAGATTTTTGCAAAATCGTACATAGTACGAAATTCTCATCCGAAATATTCACACGATAAACATTAAATACGACCTCACGTTGTATAAATCACGTTTACAAACTGCCTCCGAAACTTTTGTCTGTCATAAACAAATTCAGATCGGGTTCGATTTTCTGCATTTTTCGCATCCGTAGCGAGTATTTTGAGAAGTGTTTTGACAAATTAGAACTACTGAATTCGAATACGAAATTCAGTTGAAACAACCCAGAATACAAAAAAAATTTAGTGTGCAGTGTGCAAGGAACCAATCCAATCTCACAGCAATTCGTACGAATTTTACGAGGTGGCTAATCATGCAACCTCACTCATACGAATTTGTAAGTTTTTTGCTAAATCGTACATATTTTACGAGTTGCCCAATTCGTATGAATTTGTACGAATGACCCCTGACCCCGCCTCTAAACCTACAGGAGGATGACTTCGGTTCTCTCTGAGAGTTGTGTGAAGTCAGTGTGAGTGTGTTTCTCTGAGGGTGGTCTGATAAGCAGATCTGTTTGTTGGCCTAGACTTCTCCACACCGTAATGGAAGTTCCCGGAACCGAAGCAAGAAATGCGGCTCTGTTTTGAGTTCCCCTCTTCACCAGCCCAACACTCCTTCACTGCCTTCCTCCATCTCTCCTGCTGGCACGAGCTCAAGCGTCGGCCCCAGAGAAGTCAGATTAATGACAGCTAGTCACGGAAAGGCTTACAGCACCCGTATGATGAAGGAGAGTTCAAGTGAAAGACACCACAGAACGGATGCTGATGCCAACATAATGCACTTGAATGAGGACTAGGACAGTCAAGCTACGAAATGATAATAAAGATTATTAAACTTCTTCCAAGTTAAATGCTTGAAATTTTGGTCTGTTTTGGTCAATTCATAAGTATTTTACATGAATTTGTATATGATCTGCTTACGCAACAGTGACGGTTAGTTTGACCTTTATGAGGATTTTTTTTTTTTAAATCTTACATTTTTCTATGATGTCAGAGATTTTGGGGAAGACAAAACGTAAGTGAAAGACAGAAGAGAATGGATCCAAACTCATATATTTTTATTACTTCCATGCAACACAAAATGTGAATTTATTTATTTTTTTGAAGAAAACTGACTGCCACGTCAGTCACATAAATATGTACTTTTTGGGTGACAATTTATTTTAACATTTTTATTGTATTACTATTATTTAGTTTGATAATATTTTTATATTTGTAGGGTATTTTATGCCACTAAATTATATTTATGCAGTAGTAGTCACTTTTTGAGCCTGGACTTGAAAATTTAATCGGCAACTTAAACTCATAAATCGTAAATGTTTTGGAGCAATCTTTTTAAAGAGATATAATATTTTAAAAAAACCCACAAGCATTAACTATATTCACAAATTTAAGCCTTTATTTCTTTTTAAAGAGATATAATATAAAAAAACCCACAAGCATTAACTATATTCACAAATTTAAGCCTTTATTTCTTTTTAAAGAGATATAATATAAAAAAAAAAAACACAAGCATTAACTATATTCACAAATTTAAGCCTTTATCTCTTTTTGAGAAATATAAGTTCAGTCAAGTGTGCACGCTTTGACTGGTAGTAGTGCAGATTTTCAATAAACATTGCGAGGTTGAATATTTTATTTTGAAAATGAATGAATAGCTCATTCTATAAGATGCGTTTAGGAAATAAACAGGGTGAATTTCCATTTGATGGAAGAGGAAGAGAAATGAAGAAAGGATGAGACATGAGACGTTGTGGTGTGGCATAATGAAAGGTTTGGGAGAAGGGCGAAGTGAACTCGTTCACACAGTGTGGAAACAACAGCCCTTCTCAGCGTTTCAGAAACATGTTTTCCCATCCCCAGGAATTCTCCTCTGGCATATTTCACTCCTCTGAGGCAGGTCTATTTCTGTGTGTGAAGAGTGTGTATTCACCTCAGAGGACAGGCTTCAGTAAACCACAAGCTCTCCGCACCGAAACAGGGTGGAGATCTCACGGCGCACAATGCCATTCCAACACTTCCCTTTCTTAGCGTATACACAAGCTTAAAAGTAACGTAAAACCAAAGTGGGATTCGTGGGATTAGCGATACAGTGTGATGTCTGTATTAAAACAAACCCCAAAAAGAAAAAGCAAAACATAAAGGGAAGCATTCCAACGTTATTGCAAAAGCATGAGGAAGCCTCCATTGAGAAGGGAAGACAGTGGGTCCAGTGTCTGACCACAGAGCTCCTCTCTGGGCACAAAGGGCCTCTGGTGCCCCCCCCTCATCATGGGGGTCTGCCCTGAATGGGCATCTGTGTGTTGGGAAGAGCATGGGGATCTGGGCGAAATGAGGGAAAATCCCCAAAACCATCTGCACCAATCACTGTGGCTTTCCGGTGACCTTTGACCCCAGTACCCAGCGTATACCCGCTGCTTCTTTCTCGCGTGCTAAAACATTTTATTACACACTCTTAACTGCCTGTTTTTACACATTTAATGACGTTTCAATGAAAATTATAATAAGGGGACAAAAGTTTGGAAACATTACTGTTTTTTTATGTGTTTGAAAGAAGTCTCATACTCATCAAGCCTGCATTTATTTGCTCAAAAATGCAATTATTGTGAAATATTATTATAATTTATTTTAGTGAACAAAGTTGAATTGCATCTGCTATTACTCCGGTCTCCAGTGTCACATGATCCTTCAGAAATCATTATTTTAAAATGTAATAATAATTCAAAATATTAGTTTTTTTTTTCCTTTTTGATTAAAAAAACATTAAAAACAGTAATGTTTCCAAACTTTTGACTAGTAAATGTATATATTTATTATCAAATTAACAAAGCATTAAATATTAAATAATTTAAGCTTAACAAAAGATTAAAAAGTAGTAAAAAAAAAGACATTTAATTTAATCAAGATTTTTAAGCTTTTATTTATTTATTTATTTATTTATTTGGGCTGTCAAACAATTAATCACGATTAATCGCATCCAAAATAAAAGTTTGTGTTTAAATAATATATGTGGGTGCACTGTGTATAATTATTTTGTATATATACTGTAAATACACACACACATGTACAGTATATTTAAGAAAAAAAAATTATTTATATATAAATATTTATATATAATATAAATTATACATGAAAATGTAAATATTACAAGCATGTTTGTGTATATATATATATATATATATATATATATATATATATATAATAATTACACAAAGTGCGCCCATGTATATTATGTAAACACAAACTTTTATTTTGGATATGATTAATCGTTTGACAGCCCTAATATATATATATATATATATATAATTAGACCGATAATTAAATCATTCAAGTGTGTGCACGTGTACAAACCCATTGTTTTATTATTATTTCCACATCATAGCTGGATCATATAGGAGTGATTATGCTCTAAAAGATGATTAAAACAATTGTATGCTGACAAGATAAATGATAAAAATCTAAGCCACAGTACAGTACGTTTTTAATAAATGATTTTTCTAGAGGTAGAGTGTACAGATGTAAAAGTGACATCATCACTGCAAAATCATCATGAATCACGGATGAAGCAGATAGACGCACACAAACCATTTTACAATGATTTGTATGATTTTACAAATGCAGTTTTGTACATGGTCTTGAGTAATTATCTCTTCTACTCTTTGAGACAGAAGCTGTACTTGAATGCTTTTATTTGTAGATATGAAATGTCTTCGTGATGGCCTTGCCGTACAGTAACTCTGCTTCATTATGAACAAGCACGGCTCTGGGCTACACCATCTTTGAAGGAAACTAACGGGAAATGACAAGCCAGCAAAAAAAAAAACATTGTGATCACCATCTTCTACTCGCCAGTACAAATCTGTGTAAATATCCATGAAGTGAAGATCAAGAAGAAAATAATATCTAATAAAGCTTTATGTTTGGTATACTGTATGTGTTTTGAGATGATGTCAGCAATCCTCGTTTTCTCTGTATTACAGAACAGTGTGTGAGTGTGTGTGTGTACAAATGCAGAACTTAATTTGAACTGAAACTTATACTTTAGCAACCCTCATTGACTAATGTTTAAAGGGAACATTAAAGGGTTAGTTCACCCAAAAATGTAAACTCCGTCAGTAATGACTCTCCCTCATGTTGTTCAACCCCGTAAGACTTTCGTTCATCTTCCGAACGCAAATTAAGATATTTTTGATTAAATCTGAGAGCTGGATCACTCCTCCATAGGCTTCTATTGTAAATGAAACTTGCCGGCCCAGAAAATTATTAAAGACATTGTTAAAATAGTACGAGTGGCTCAACCTTGAGTTTATCAAGCGACGAGAACACTTTTTGTGCGCAAAAAAACAAACAAAAATAACGACTTTATTCAACTATTCATTTCCTTTTCAGTTGACCTCGAGATTTCGCATAGTCTAACAGCGCAGCGCTTCTAGGTTATACGTCACACACACACACATGACCAGCGTCAGCCAATAGTGAGCCTGCGTGTGACGTACAACCCATAAGCGCTGCGCTGTTACACGTGAAATCTCGAGGTCAACTGAAAAGGAAATGAATAGTTGAATAAAGTCGTTATTTTTGTTTGTTTTTTTGCGCACAGAAAGTATTCTCGTCGCTTGATAAACTTAAGGTTGAGCCGCTGTAGTCACTCGTACTATTTTAACGATGTCTTTAACCCTCAGGTGCTCTTCGTTTCGGAGTCACACTTGTTATCTTCCCGGTCAAAAGTGACCGGACACCTAAAAATAAAATTTCCTTTATCTCAGTAAAACCAATGCAATTTATTTTTGTTCTATAATATTTATTCTTTATAATTTAGTATTTTGAGACAATATGATTGAATTTATTAATATTTATGCAATATTTATGGTCTATTTTTGCCATGGAAATTTATATATATATATATATATATATATATACTGCCCTACAAAGCAAAAAGGCAGTAACTACGCAGAGTGCAGAACTGAGAAAAATGACTTTTGCTAGGGCTTTTTGCAGTTACTGTACAAACGACTACCATTTTTCTCTAAAACGACATCCATTTAAGATAAGATATTTTGTCACATAACAAAGGATGCCTTGAATGTCATGAAAATTGTAATAATTAATGCTTTACCAAAACTGCAGTTACTGCCTTTTTGCTTTGTAGGGCAGTATATATATATATATATATATATATTTTTTTTTTTTTTTTTTGAAGAAAATTAGCACCATCTGGTTACAGTATAGAGAAAAAGCGTAGAATCATGGTGTAACCACTAGATAGCATGTACAGCTCTCTATGGAGAGGCATGTGAATTCCCCAGATGTTTATGAACACATTTTTATTTTATTTGTTTGTGGATCTGAATATATAGTTGAAACAATCTCAAAAACTATTCTTTATTTTTTTTTTAAAAATGTAAAAAATAAAAAATAGTGAATTTTTGTGTTTTGTCAATTTCCCATTCATTTCCTTTGGGAGTCATTTTTGACCAAAGACCACAAGTGTGACTATTTTTTCAAGACCACTTAGCATGCCCAGATCATTACCTCAATTTTTTGTGTGTTCACATACATAATGCCATAAAAGTCGCCAAGTTTCGTAACATTACGATGAAGCTGTGATTTTTAAAAATTCAAAACATACTTTTTGTAATCAAAATTTATTGGTGTGTATGTGTATGAAAGTGTGTTTGTATGTGTGTGTTTGTTGGTGGGTTTGTCTGTTTTGCACTCTAGATGTTGTAGAGTGTCACCCTTTTTTTAGAATTGTAGAATTGTGTAGATTGCACGTACAGAAATTCAGAGAATTTTATTTTGTTTTGTCAATTTCCCATTCATTTCCTATGGGTCGGTCATTTTTGACCGAAGACCACAAGTGTGACTTTTTTTTTTTTACGACCACTTAGCATGCTCGGATCATGACCTCAATTTTTTTTTTTTTGTATTCATATAAATAATGCCATAAAAGTCACCAAGTTTCGTAACATTCCGATGAAGCTGTGATTTTTAAAATTTCAAAATAGAAATTTTTTGGTCAGAAATGACCGAAGAGGGTTAATAACTTTCTGGGCCGACCAGGACCAAGGTTGAGCCACTGTAGTCACTCGGACTATTTTAACGATGTCTTTAATAACTTTCTGGGTCGGCAAGTTTCAATTACAATAGAAGCCTATGGAGGAGTGATCCAGCTAAATATCTTAATTTGTGTTTCGAAGATCTTACTGGCTTAAACAACAAGAGGGAGAGTAATTACTGACAGAGTTCTCATTTTTGGGTGAGCTAACCCTTAGTAAAGCTGATTCTACAGATTCATTTTATTTCCTCCCATAAACTATGGTTAACTTACAGTGTGTGATGCAGAAACTCACAGTTTCTTCGCTCGAGCTCACACACACCACACAGCTCTGAGAACGGCAGGTGTGTCTTTGAGGCGCCCAGACAGAAAGTTGGAGTGTGTGCCATATTTTACTGGCATGCATAAACACACACCTGTGGTGTCGAGCCAAGCATGTCCTGCTAAACCCAACTGAAGAAAGTCCAAACTCTGGTTAACAGCATTTGCTCACAGAACAAACATTTTGGGGGTTTTATACAGTACAGTTCTGAGCAGACCCAGATGGAAAATGCAGAACATTTTAGCACTGCTTTGAAGGGAAAATATGCATAATTATGCACATAATGTAATGAATTGTATTCTTTTATAATGCTTAACTAATCAAATGCTGTAAACAAGTTGGAAAAACAGATGGAGGAACAACAAACGAATAATATAAGAGGTCAGAGAGGGTTGAATTGTACACTCTAAAAAAGGCTGGGTTGTTTCAAACCAACATTTGGTTCAAAAATGGACAAACCCAAATGTTGGGTTAAAAAAATGTACAGTTGAAAGTGAAAGTTGGGTTAAAATTTGAAATTACATATTTAACCCAACATTTCACTCTAAAAAATGCTGGGTTGTTTTAACCCAATTTTGGGTCAAATATGGACTAACCCAGCCGTTGGGTTAAATTTTTACATTACATTTAACCCAACATTTCGGGTTTGTCCATATTTGACCCAAAATTGGGTTAAAACAACCCAGCATTTTTTAGAGTGTTGGGTTTGTCCATATTTGACCCAAATTTGGGTTAAAACAACCCAGCATTGTTTTGAGTGTATAGACTTCACCAACCGCTGCCAAAATTCAATAAAACAAGAAAATAAAAGCGATTGAGAGCAATGTCTTTCAAAGCCCTTATCAAGTGAGGGAGATGAGAGACGGCAAAATGAAAACGCGAGAGGGAAAACAGGGCGGGGTGGAGGAAATGGAGGGATGTGGAGAAAGAGGGAGAGAGATGGATGAGAGACAGAGAGAGGGAGAACAGGGGCCCTATGTTTTTCAGATTCAAAGCACAATGTGCTCTTTGAGGACGGCAGAGAATAACATTTAGATAGAGAGCCATCAGTCCAGCCCTCTCTCTCTCTCTCTCTCTCTTTCTCTCTCTCTCTGCTTCTTCCTTCTTCTGCTTTCTTTTCTCACTACATCACATTTTAACTAAATATTTTCACAGCCTGTATATACAGTATATTTTGAAGGATAAACTGACTTTATACTGAATCATTTTACATACCACACTCTTAAAAAAAACTCTTAACTATTTTAAATGTGCTGTAATATTTGGATCACATCTTAATCATTTTCATTTATTTATTCGTTTTTAATTGTAAACATCTTGTGTGATGTAAACTTATTATTTGTGATAATGTTGGCCACATATATTGTAAGCATCATGAGAATAAAATGGAGAAGAAGAGGGGAAATGCAGACATGTTTTACCATTTCAATGAATGCACTAATGTGTTAAATTGAAGATTATACTCGAGGCATTAGTGTGGGACACACAAAGAGGGCCTTTATGCTTGTTTTAGTAATACGAATGAATCATAAATGTAGGCTTCATTTGTTTCAGGAGGGCATGCCCTACGGCTTTGCTTCATCCATGATTACATTAAATCTGATTCAAAGTCCTGTTAAGGCAAGTTAGAGATTGTCTATCAGCAATAAACATGAAATATAGTTGAAAACAATGACAGTCTCCTTGTGTAAGTACTCGTATTTGTGTAAGCAAATACATAAATTGGGTGGATGGATGGATGGATCGAACAATATATGGATGGATAAACTGATGGACAGCCAGAACAATGGATGGATGGATGGATGGACAGAACGATGGATGATGGACAGATAAACAGAATGATAGAGTGAAAAATGGATGGATGGACAGACAGAACAATGGATGATGAACAGATAGACTGGATGGATGGATGGATTGGATTGGATGGATGGATGGATGGATGGATGGATGGACAGAACGATGGATGATGGACAGATAGATAGGATGGATGGATGGATGGATGGACAGAACGATGGATGATGGACAGATAGATAGAATGATAGAATGAACAATGGATGGATGGATGGACAGACAGAACAATGGATGATGGACAGATAGACTGGATGATGGATGGACAGAACGATGGATGATGGACAGATAAACAAAATGATAGAGTAAAAATGGATGGATGGATGGATGGATGGATGGATGGATGGATGGACGGACAGAATGATGAATGGTGGACGGACAGATTGGATGGACGGATAGATTGGATGGATGGATGGACAGAATGATGGATGATGGACAGATAGATAGAATAATAGAATGAACAAAGGATGGATGGATGGACAGACAGATGGATGATGGATGGAGAGATAGAATGGATGGATGGATGGATGAAAGGACGGACAGACAGAACGATGGATGATGGACAGATAGATAGGATGGATTGGTGGATGGATGGATGGATGGACGGAGAGATAGAATGGATGGATGGGTGGATGGATGGAAGGATGGACAGACAGAACGATGGATGATGGACAGATAGATAGAATGATAGAATGAACAATGGATGGATGGATGAATGGATGGATGGATGGATGGATGGATGGACAGAGAGAACGATGGATGATGGACGGATAGATAGAATGATAGAATGAACAATGGATGGATGGATGAATGGATGGATGGATGGATGGACAAACAGAACGATGGATGATGGACGGATAGATAGAATGATAGAATGAACAATGGATGGATGGATGGATGATGGACGGATAGATAGGGTGGATGGATGGATGGATGGATGGATGGATGGATGGACAGAACGATGGATGATGTAGAGATAGATAGAATGATAGAATGAACAATGGATGGATGGATGCATTATTAATCAGATTGAAGATCAACTCAGAAAAGAACCCCCGCATTACATATAAACATCTCAATCTTTCCTGAGCGGAGGGTTGTGTGCAACTGAACCATAAACCTCTTGTCAGTCTGTCAGATGAGAATCAAATGAACAAACACGATTCATTAAAGGAATGTGCTGCGGTGCATCAAACTGACACAACACGCATCAGCCGGAGGAAGCCTGAGGACGACAAGAGTGAAAAACATGAGCAAACACAGACCGACGCTCAGAAAGAGCAGAATAACACACAGATGCTGGAGAACCAGGATTAGGAGATGAACACTACAGTGACTCAATAAATCAATAAAACCAACAGATGAACACTGTACGGACCACATCTGGGAAAAGCAGAACTTTCTGTCCCAAGTTGACATCAAGAGATCAATCTGGAGGTTTTTCGGTCTTGGCTGACAGGCTGTTTATGATCTTTTGCAAAGGTCCATTGTACGGCAGAATTCCTGTTGGCATGTGTGTTTGGTTAAGCATACACTCACAGGACCAGTAAACACATCAGTTCCCAGAACGCATCCAACACTGAAGACAATGCTGAAGTTCCACAACAGCCACACATTATCCAAAGATTCGTGAGATAAAGCTGGCCAGACACGCTATGATGAAAATGGGTCTTCAGCAAAGAGTCATTCTCGACAAGTTTAAAGCAAAAAGTGCAATGGACTAAATCTAGGTAAATAAAAAATATACTTTTTATTTTTTTTAATAAACGAACACAAAGAAGAGTGATATTCCCATTTATATACACCAGTGCAACAATGCACGGCTCTGATAATCTGTTGTTGTTGCACTGCATTCGTTGAATTCTGAATTTTGCACACACAATTGAAAGCAATTTGTTTGTGGATAGTAGCCTAAAACATATCTGCAACATTTATCAAGCTCACAGATGATTGTCCGTGCATTTCTTAATCAACATGATTCTAAACTCATAATAAAGTATACTACAAAAAACAAACAAACAGATAAGTCCAGAATATGAACGCAAAGAGTTTCATTTGACGTTAAGCATTTTCCTCCCATAGAAACTCATTATAAGAACGCTAAATATAGCTTAACGCATATTAGAGAATGTAGTAGAAATAACGAGATATGTTGAAATAACAAAATATTATGTCGTAATAACGACTTATTAAGTCGAAATAACGAGATATTATGTTGTTATAACAATATATAATGTTGAAATAACAGCTTAAGTCTAAATAACGAGATATTATGTCGAAATAACGAGATATTATGTCGTAATAACAACTTATTAGATCATAATAACAAGATACTATGTCAAAATAACGAAAAATGATGTCGTTATAACAAGATACGTCGCTATAACAAGATATTATTTTGAAGTAACGACTTAAGTCAAAATAACGAGATATTATGTCGTTATAATGAGATATGTCGCTATAACAAGATATTATGTTGAAATAACGACTTAAGTCAAAATAACGAGATATGTCGAAATAACAAGATATTATGTTGTAATAACAACTTAAGTCGAAATAACGAGATATTATGTCGTTATTAGGAGATGTCATTATAACAAGATATTATGTCGAAATATTGACTTAAGTCGAAATAACGAGATATTTTGTTATGAGATATTATGTTGAAATAACGAATTAAGTTGAAATAACGAGATATTTCGTTATAATGAGATATTATGTCGAAATTACGACTTAAGTTGAAATAACGAGATATTTCGTTATAATGAGATATTATGTTGTTATAACAAGATATTATGTCGTTATAACAAAATATTATGTTGTTATAACAAGATATTATGTCGTTAAAACGACTTATTAAGTCTAAATAACGAGATTTTTTTCTCACCTTACGGTTCAGGGCTTGCGTAGAACTTAAATTAAGAAAACAAATAGAATCAGAGATAGAACTTGAATTAATTGAAATAACATTCAAACTTTAAATTATTGACGCTATCTCTAAAAACAATCAGACAACAGACAATAGTAATGTAATAACTTTAACTCAAATGAGGTTCAATGATGGCTTGATTAGACTGATATTAAACGGCAGATCTGTTATTGCTTGGACAAAGTTTTAAAAAATATGATAATTATTATTATCAATTTTGACATTCTTTCCCAATTAACTGACCTGCTTATATACTGTAAAAAAAAACTGTGATGTTAACGGTAAAAATGCTACAGTACAAAACTGTTAATTGGTTAACAGAAAGTTTCCGTACTATATACGGTAAATAACTGTGATAGATCTCATGGTACATTTCATGCAATTTTACTGTAAAAAACCGTTAAATTTGCAGTTTTTGAAATTAAAAAAGAACAACTCTTTGTATAATTTACAGTGAAAAAAACGTAAATTGGCACATTTTATGTATGTTTCCTCATAGTTTTCTTTTTTAGTTTTTTTTTCTAATCAGTTATGTGCATTAGGGTTTCATGTTACATTTTATGTTGTTAAATTAATGTTTATTGCATTATTTTATTTTTTTATTTTATATAAGTATAAACATTCTTTATTGAAGAGCTGCTTGTTATGAGCTTTGATTGATCATGTGACTCATCTCCGCTGTGATGATTGTTGGTTGTCAGTGTATTACTAAACAGATATCAACACTTCAATAAGTTGGTAAATTAACATTATACCAGATAATGAAATACGGTTTATTACTGTAAATATTAAGTTAAGTCTGTAAAACCAATAACTTTGCTACCGTATTTTTGACGGTAAAGTTCTGGCAACCACAGCTTACCGTAAAAATTACGGTTTAATTTTTTTTACAGTCGCAAATTAAATCTGTTAAATTACTTCTTCACAAGCCCATTTTCATATTTTCCTCAGTAACTTTCATCATTAATATTGATTAGTCTTTCACCAGAGGAAATTGCTGAAGGAAAAGATCAACCTCTACTAAAATGAGCTTGTTCGCTCTTTAAATATGACATAATTCGTGCGTAGAGGACTGATGGTTTCAGGGTTTTGACAGAAACACCTCCAGCAGAGAAGCAGGAGGGAAATGTTATTCCAGCTGAGTTCATCACATTTAGCCCTAGAAATAAAATAAACTTGTCGTAAAATGTTTTGACAACTCCAGGATCACGTCACCTCCGCCGTTGCATGCGATGAGGAACGAGTCAATAAAGTTCACCGGTGTCGGCGGCACGTTTATCCCAACACACACCCTGGACTGAGTAAAAGATGGACTTCAGAAACATGTGCTCTGTACCTACATTTCAGCTACACACACACACACACACACAAAGTCCCAGTTTCTTTGAAGAGTCTCTGAGCATCTGGTTTTAACAGTCCACTTGAGTATGTGGGTACTGGGGAATGCAAGGACTGCTTTGACTGGGAGAAGAGTGCTGGGAAAGGGAAAGAAACAGAAGAGTGGCTTTTCCCTGGAAAACAAACAGACTTTTGTTTGAGAGGAGAGAAGAGAGACTGTCTGTCTGACTGCCTTCAGTGGCTCAGGATGGAGGACGGGACACTTTCAGAAACTGGAAAAGCAGTGGCCAGAAGTGTTTAATGACCCTGCAAGTTTGATTAAACTATCCAAATAGGAGGATTTTTAAATGTGTTAAATATGAGGGAAGAACAAAACTCTATCGTATTATTATTTAAAATCAAAAAGCTGACAGGAAAATGCATACACTCTAAAAAATGCTGGGTTGTTTTAACCAACTTTGGGTCAAATATGGACAAAACCCAGCCATTGGGTTAAATTTTGTAATTTAATTTTTAACCCAACGTTTCGGTTTGTCCATATTTGACCCAAAGTTGGGTTAAAACAACCCAGCATTTTTAGAGTGTACATTGACTACAACATAATATTTCATTGGTTCTCTATTGTTTATGTGCTCATAAATTTATAACCATGTTGCATACACTAAAAAAAAAAAAATGCTGGGTTGTTTCAACCCAAATGTGGGTCAAATATGGACAAACCCGAATGTTGGGTTAAAAATGTGATTTAAAAAATGTACATTTTAAATTACATTTTTAAGCCAACATTTGGGTTTGTCCATATTTGACCCAAATCTGGGTTAAAACAACCCAGCATTATTTATATGATTGTATATTTCATAGACTATATGATAATTCAAAGTGCTTTCACAGAAAGGAATTAAAATAAAAAGTGAATGGACAAATATGGAGAACATACACTCTAAACAATGCTGGGTTGTTTGAATCCAAATTTGGGCAAAATATGGACAAACCCAAATGTTGGGTTAAAATATTAACATAAATTTAACTTTCACTATTAACTGTAATTTTTTTACATACATTTTAACCCAACATTTTTTAGAGTGCATAGCATTAGATCACAAATAAAAACTTTTGATTGCAAGCACAACTACACTCTTAAAAATGCATCCTTGTATGGGTCAAATATAGACAAACCCAACCGGTGGTTAAAATTTCTAAATTGCATTTTTAAACCCAATGGTTGGGTTTGTCCATATTTGACCCAAACATGCATTGAAACAACCCAGCGTATTTTAGAGTGCATGCATGCTTTAACAAATATGTATTAATATTTGAATAAAGGGTAAAAATGTCAATTTTCCATCCCTTTTGTCTCCACATGCAAACCTCCTACAGGTCAAGACGTCAGACACCTCTCTCAATAAACATCTTCTCTAAGGTTGAAGGTCAAATAATGTTAGCAAATGCACTTAAGGTTGTGTATGTCTGGAAAAGGCAATTTGTTGCCACAGAAAATCACACAAATATAATGCAGGATTAAACTTTTCAGCATAAAGGTCAAGCTAATAAAGTTAGAGGTTTTCAGTGTCCTAATAAAAGAGATTCTTGAATGACTACACTTTTAAAAATGCTGGGCTGTTCTAACCCAACTTTGGGTCAAATAAGGACAAACCCAGCCATTGGGTTACATTTTTAACCAACGGTTTGTCCATATTTGACCCAAAGTTGGGTTAAAACAACCCAGCATTTTTTTAGAGTGTACATTGACTAAAGCATAATATTTCATTGGTTCTCTATTGTTTTTGCATGTGCTCATAAATGTACAGCCATGTTGCATAGCATTATATCACAAATAAAACTTTTGATTGCAAGCACAACTACACTCTTAAAAATGCATCATGGTATGGGTCAAATAGACAAACCCATCCAGTGGTTAAAATTTCTAAATTACATTTTTAAACCCAATGGTTGGGTTTGTCCATATTTGACCCAAACATGCATTGCAACAACCCAGCGTATGCTTTAACAAATGTGTAATAATATTTGAATAAAGGGTAAACATGTAAATTTTCCATCACTTTTGTCTCAAACCTCAATTAACCCAACATTTGGGTTTGTCCATATTTGACCCAAAGTAAGGTTAAAACAACCCAGCATTTTTAGAGTGTAACATCTGATCTTACGAACATGCAAGAATCACCACTGGCTGTAATATAACGTCCATTATTAACCGTTTGTTGAGGGTTTTGACCAAACAGTGAAGTGAAGACCAAACACTTGGAAGGTTTTAGTTCTTTACTAAATGGAAAACATGATCCAATGTGGCTTTCCTGTAGATCTCAGCCATCCCACATTAATTACCAGAGACTAATGACAATAATGTAAACTGTTCCACTTCCCAGAAATCCTTTAAAAGAGATGTGGGATTCTCCTGGTTCCTCAAAACAGCACACTGAAGGACTTTAAAGTCATGCAAGTGTTGATTACATTGTGTGTTCAGCCAGAAAGAAGGAGTGCAGAGCGATGCTGACTCTGGGAAAAGTCCCTCAAAAGTCAGAATTTCGAAACTAATGTTTTTATTTTATTTTCACAATAAACCGAAAAAAAGTGTTGGGGAATTTTACATTTCTTCCTTTCTTTTTTATTGAATAACAAAAGTCTTGTGGGGATATTCTAGTGCAGCCTCACAAAACCAACAAGGTTTGTGTCGTGGAAAAGACACGATGAACACTAAACCAAAACCACCAGCACTTCCTCCAGTGGAGTGGAGAGATGCAAGAATCAACATACACTCTTAGAAGAAAAGGTTAAAAGGTTCCATCAGCGCTACATATTTGGAACCCCCAAAAGGTTCTATACACTATTTAAAATTTTCTATATAGAACCCTGGGGTTCCATACTTGGCCAATAGAACATTTTACCAAAAAAAAAATGGTTCTATATAGAACCATTTTGGAGTTCCATATATGAAGCGGGGGATGGAACCATTTCTGGTTCTAAGAACCATTTCTTCTAAAGGCGGGCGTACACGGTACGAATTCTGACGGTCGGAAGATCGTATGCCCAGGCACACTTTACGAGTGCGTTTATACAAAAATCGTATGGAGGCAGTGATATACGACACGATTTTACGACCTGCTGAATTCCGAAGAAATCGCACAAAGTTCCGCACTAAAAACTCTCATAACTGCATATAAAACATTGATACAAGCCGTGGTTATTTTGCTATAGGCTCGTTTTCAGCACCGCGAAACGGACGTCCGGACGGACATAGTTACGGTAGGCTACACATTCAAAAATAAATTTCAAGCTCTCTGAATGATTAATTAGCCGTTTAAACCACCTCATGTGAGCGTTTGCAATTCATTTTGCTCCGAGAAGCTATCGCCGTGAACGGGGCTTGAGTGAGCTTGAGCGCGTTGTGAGAGTAAGGGCGCGGGTGCCAGATCCCGTGTTGCAAGATCCACATAATGGAAAGGTGCCAGTATCTGGACTTGTTTTTTGGATTAATGTCACGCTTTAGGAAGTTATTAAAGTGGTTCGTAATATATTTATCTTATTTTCAAAACACAAGCTTTGAACTTATTTTGGATTTTTATATAATTTCTTTGTTTTTGTTAGTTTTTGCTTGTTTTTCGTAGCAATATCTGGCAACATTGTTCTGTCGGCATTAATAAAAAAAAGCTTAGGCTGTAGACAAACTGTTATTGCTTTTAGGAGGATACAAACATAGCCTAATGATCATCGTGATGTGTAAGAATCTGTAAGAAATGTATAACACTTTCAAAAACAATAGCATAGCCTACAGTTGTTTCAGAATGAAATATGCCAAATACTGGCCAGTAGGAACACGGCAGATGCTGTTTAGTTAACCTTTCACAAAGTCATCATAAAAACATTAATTGAAGCAGTGTTTCTAGTAGTCCACACCATTTTCGTATTTCTTCTGTGGATTTCCTCAGCTCCCGATAGGTCAAATTCAGATAGATCGACAAATCGGCTCATTCAACCGCATACACCTCGCGAATGCAAGCCGACAGCTCCCGAACTTTTTCGACATGCTTAAAAATTATCGGGAGGTCGAGAGGTGCTCGGCTCGGCTCGTATCTTCCTCGTACACGATACGAGCCGCGACATGCGAGCATAACCGATTTACACGCGATTTCCCCCGAGTGAAAAAAATCATCTGCGAGCTCGTAAAACAGCAAAAAATCGCACCGTGTACGCCCGCCTTAAGAGTGTATGAAGCTGGAAGAAATCATTTCTTTGTTTTGCAGCATTTATTCTAAATGATTTATCCGTGCACATCATCATTTTGTGTTCCTGTGATCTTGAATCAGAATAACTTCTTCTCTTCTCTGATGAGATTTTTTTCTGTTTTTATTTTGTTTCTTTCTCTTCTAAATATATACGTCACAATACGGAAGAAAAGACCAGCGCAACGTACGTTTCATGCCGACTAAATGTTTCACTTTCAAATACACTGATTAAGCATTATAAACAATAAAACAAGATGTGTGTTTTGATTAAAAACTTCCCTCTATAGAACTCAATTTAGCCAGTGTCGGATAAATCTGGTGCATTTTACATATTGTTATGTACTATTAATGTGTATGGTCCCTGATTAAATAAATAAATAAAGATTATAAAGCAATAAAACAAATTAAAACATTTCTGTTTGAGAAAAAAAAAACATATCTTTTAAAGTCACCAATTACATCATAATGGAGCCGAGAAGAAAAGGGTGCAATAGAGTAGAATAGATTTTTGATATATTTCAAGTTGGATATACAGTACATCCAACTTTATCCGCATACATTTGCATGATTGTATGTTTTATTTGCATCTTTATTTGCATGATTGTATGCTACCTTGGTCGGGTCTCTGTTGTAAAAGAGAATTTTGATCTCAATGAGATTCCTGGTAAAATAAAGGTAAAATAAAATAAATACATGCAGTTTTCTCATGTAACACACACAATATATAGGCCTATATGGCAAATAAATATCAACGGCTTGATTTTTTTTGTTGTTGTTGCCAAATTTAACTATATTCTCCCCCACACTGTAAAAATGAATCTAATCTAAAAAATCTAATAAAAAAAATGGTGGCAAAAGATTGCAAGCAATATTATTAATTAAATTGAACAAATTAAAATTCAGTAATAATTAATCAAATTAATTCCTTAAAAGTTAACCATTTAAAATGAGTAAAATGCACATTTATGTCACCATTATGGTGATCAGTGTGTTTTTTAGGTTTGCTATAAAATGAAGGTTTTCACACTGATCACCATAATGGTGACTTAAATGTGCATTTTACTCATTTTAAATGGTTCACTTTTAAGGAATAATTGGATTAATTATTGCTCAATTCTAACATGTTCAATTTAATTAATAATATTGCTTGTAATCTGTTGCCACGATTTTATTGATTAGATGAAGCATATTAACTTTTACAGTGCTAAACTGCTAAATGCAACTATGGAAATACTGAGATATCATAAACAATAACATCACCATTTTATGTAAAGCTGCTTTGAAATAATGTGCAATGTGAAAGTGCTATACATATGACATTAGCTCTACCAAAACCTTGAGATACACACTCATATTCCTCTGAATGGGAGCAATATGGCAGAATAAGATGTGTTGAATGACTTGCCTTAAAGGGACTTTGGCTCTACCCTCCGTCTGCCCTCGCGCGATTGTTTTTAGGCTGAGACAAAGACCTCTTTCTTATGCCGTATCATACGTTCAAAGCTGCTCTGTGTTTACTCGTTGAACAAACTATGTATCCATTCATCCATCTGTCTCTCCTTCTCTCTGCGCTTTTAATCAGGTTTCATCTAGAAAGCGCATAGTAGGAAACCCAGAGTTGTCAGTATGGATGTAAAGAGATTATATGATTGCAGCGCTAATCCAAAACAGCTTTTCCTATATGGAAATACATGGTATTTAAGGCACACACGGACAGAAATGCAGAATAAAAGACACACATTCAACATCTGCGAGCTTTGGCTCACATCTGGGCGCACACAGAGTGGAGTCCAGGTGCTCGAACGCTTACAATGCGGCTCTGATTCTCAGCGATGGCTAATAGACTCCATCTGGGAGTGAGATGGGAACACTTGTTAGCCGGTTTCCTTCTCGCTCCCTCCCTGTCTGGCACGACTCTCACGTTTAAACAGACTCGAGAACATGGATATTAACATGTGTGCGAGAAATATCACAACAGCACGTTCTTTGTGTGTTTGGGAGAGACACAGAGATCTCACAATACCAGTTTCCACCACTTGGTGACAGCATCACACAATACTGTCGGCAAACCGTCCAGTCACACTAAACCGCAGAACATCACTCTGCATGTGCTCTTTAAATAAATAATTCACCCCGCTATGAATCAACTCATCATCATGTCCTTCTGGCCCCATATTAGTTGCTTTCTTGACAGAGAACAATGAAGCAGAAACTGTTCATGTTCCATTAAAATCTAGAACCCATTTCAACTTTCAATTTTGGCCTCGGCTGAACAAGTCATTTCGACTTAAATCATATTAAACTGACGCGAAAAATCGAGTTGAATCACGTGTGACTTTTATAAAAAAGTTGAAATCACATATTTTTATTGGTGAGGTAATGTAAAAGTGATGAACCTATATCGAAATAGGAGGAAAATATGTTTTAAATATGTTAAATATGAGAGAAGAATTTAGTTAAAGGAGTTCACTTTAAAAAAAAAAAATGTTTGCTGATAATTTAATCACCCCTATATCATTCAAGATGTCCATGTCTTTCTTTCTTCAGTCGAAAAGATATTAAGGTTTTTGATGAAAACATTCCAGGATTTTTCTCCAAATAATAGACTTCAATGGGGTCCAAACGGTTCAAGGTCCAAATGAGAGTTTCAGTGCAAACTGCAAACTGTTGAAAGGGCTTTAAACGATTCCAGACGATGAATAAGGGTCTTATCAAGCAAAACGATCACTCATTTAATAAATAAATAACAAAGTTTAAGTTTTATATGGTCGCCTTGCTCTGTTCTGTAATGCACGTTCGTGACTCTCCTGTTCGAACTTGTTTATCAAAATGAACAAATCTTTTTTCATGTCATTTAGTTCATTCAACGAACAAAATGAACGAGTTGACTTGGGAAAAGATTTGTTCATTTTGATGAACGAGTTCGAACAGGAGAGTCACGAACGCTCATCGCAGAACAGAGCAAGGCGAGCATTTGAGCTTATAAAACTTAAACTTTGTTATTTATTTTTTTTTAAATGAGCGATTGTTTCGCTTGATAAGACCCTTATTCATCGTCTGGTGTCGTTTAAAGCCCTTTGAACAGTTTGTAGTTTGCACTGAAAGTGTCTTTTGGACCTTGAACCGTTTGGACCCCATTGAAGTCCATTATATGGAGAAAAATCCTGTAATGTTTTCATCAAAAACCTTAATTTCTTTTCGACTGAAGAAAGAAAGACATGAGGATGAGTAAATTATCAGCAAAAGGTTTTTTTTTTTTTTTTTTTTAAAGTGAACTACTCTTTTAAGGTATTTGTCTGACAAAATTACTTGGCAAAAAAGGCAAACTACAGTACAGCTACAGGTTTATATATGTAAAAAAAGAAAAATAAATAAAAAAAAAGCATGCATCAGCTAGTGTTCGTTGCTTCTCTCGCTTTTTTCCCCGCATGTGTTCATCATTTCCGTGTATGACAGCCTGGACAAAAATTATGTCACACAATTTTCCGTATTTCATTACGTTATCACAAATAAAACAAAAGATTCCACACTCTAAACAATGCTGGGTTGTTTTAACCCAAAATTGGGTAAAATATTGACAAACCCAAATGCTGGGTTAAAAATGTCATTTAAAATGTTACTGTACGTTTTTTAATTACATTTTTAACCCAACATTTGGGTTTGTCCATTTTTTGACCCAAATTTGGGTTAAAACAACCCAGCATTGTTTAGAGTGCATGCTCAATAATAATATTTTAATTAAAGTTTGAATCACTTTTGCTCACTACTGTATGGATCATGTCATGTTTTTCAGTGTGACCGAGCTTTCAACTCTTCAACGTTCTTGGGATTTAATATATTGCATTTTTAGTTGTTATCTCATTTGAGGGCAGTTTTTGAGTTATTAGCAATTCAAATCAATGCTTTCAATATAGCAAAGGGTGTTAGATATTCATGCAAAGTGCTAAAACATGTGTTCTCAGTCCAGATCCTGAAGCATTAGCAACCACTATCTTTTATTATTACCATTTGTCTTCTGGCCTCATCATATATTTCTATAAAAACTAAATCAGATGTTAGACAGAATGTCCAAGCTGCTCTTTTTCAAACAACAAAAACATGGTTATTAATACTGCAAAGCTCAAGAAGCACAAAAAAGCATCATAAAGTTATGACTGAAATGTGAAATTTAGGCCGTTATTGACTGAAAATCTTGATTCCGGTCCTTGATTCTGATTGGTTGAGCCGTGCTTTCGGCGCCAACAAACATATACCCGTGATACATATTAAAATAAATATTTTAAGGGACTAACTATTTTATAAAAGCATCATATAAGCCCTGCAAAACCTGTCGTTTGTCATGTGTTTAATGCATTATACTTTCTAAAGAAAGTTGATCAGTATTATAATGTGGTTATAAAGTGCATAATTAATGCATTAAAAGTACTTTAGTAGGCTAATATATAGTGTTTGCAAATTTTCTATCCACTGTAATTCAACTTAAATTATTATAATTCAAATTATTGTATTTTACTGTAATGCCTTAAATCTTTATGTATAATCAAATTGGCTGTTCAAGTCATTTCAACTCATTTTTTTGCCTAGTTGAACTTTTAAGTTGAAACTCGGTTTTGAAGTGGAAGTGATGGAAAAACATGTTGTCTTGACTTATTAATCATATTATTTTCAAAGTTGTTAGTTCATGTTAACTAATAAACGTTAACAAATGGATCGTTATCAAAATTTTTGAAAGGCCAACTTTTATTATGCTTTTCACAACAGAAGCTGTGACATTCGGCTAAACATCTCTTGTGCTTCACGAAAGGCAATAACATGTGTTGGAAAAAGTTTGGTGAACTTCCCGTTAAACGATGTTTATGGCTTACCTGGCGCTTTCAAACGTCGCTGATGGAGTTTTCCCGATGGCCCCAAAGCCTACGCCGACAGCCAAACCCTCTGAAAAACAGGACACACACACACACCTGGTCACTCTCAACTCTTTCAAACAGCAAGCTATGATGATCAGGAGAGAATTTAAACAAGAGATGAATAGTCTTCAAATGTCCTTTGTGTGAGATTCAACCCAATGGCAATGCAGAGGATGCTTTTTATCTGCCAAACTTCACCCAAAGCCATTTGTTCTTCGCTAACTGCAAAACGCAGATATAAAACAGAACAGCGTCCACATAACTGTCTAGTGTTGGGTCACTGTGGCTTAGAAACGAATCTGCAGCCCGTACTGAAGGTACTCCCTATTTTTTAAAAGAGCAAATAGCCATTAAAGGGAAAGTTCACCCAAAAATAAGATTTCTGGCATCATACAAGGGTTCCTACAGGTTTCTTCAAGTTAAATTAAAATAATAAGTCTTTTTAAGACCATGTCTATAAAAAATGAATACCTATTTCACGTCCCTACCAACTTGCGTTCATTTATTTTTCAAATGTGGAATGGATAAGCCAAGTAGATGTGAACAATAAAAACATTTCAGTACGCCACAAGAACAATGTTAAGTTGTTTTTTTTAATATTAGCTAGCTAATTATTGCATGCTGGGAATATGGGGAAGAGAGAGACCCCTGAACAATAAACATCAAAAATCATAATAATGGTGATTGAATTCGAGCTGAATTTGAAGCCATTGTAAAACACTTCAGTTCATAAAAATACGTTTTTTTTTTAGTTTGTTTTTGTTTTGTTTTTGTGATTGTTGCGGGTGAAAATCCTTGATTATGCATCCCTTATTCTTTAAAAATGTGATGGAATATGTGGGATACTTATGCAATTTTATGCGATGAAATTGCGGGAACTTGCAAAGACTGTGGTTTGATGAAAAAAGAGAAAAGTGATTCTCCAACACCCTGATCTCACTAGACTCCTGCCTTAATGTGAAGAGTCATTTCTTATTATTTATGATAAGCAAACATATACATCACAGACAGTGCTGGAATATTTCAGTTCTCATCTTGTTTATTTCAGACCTTAATAAACACATCAAACTTACAAAACAAGTTCTGTAGGTTTACAAAAGGAATATACAACTTCTGTAAAAATGAATAAATAAAATATAAACAAGTGTGCTCCTGTTTTACAGCTTTTCGATAATGTTCACGTCGCGTAATTACGTCACTTCATAACGTTCCAATGGCAACAGGTTACATCAATTTGTAATGTTCCCATGGCAACAGGTTACGTCACTTCGTAACGTTCCCATGGCAAAAGGTTACGCCACTTCATAACATTCCCATGGCAACAGGTAATGTCACTTCATAACGTTCCCATGGCAACAGATTATGTTACTTCGAAACGTTCCCATGGCAACGGGTTACATCACTTCATAATGTTCCCATGGCAACAGATTACGTCATTTCGAAACGTTCCCATGGCAACAGGTTACATCAATTCATAACGTTTCCATGGCAACAGGTTACGTCACTTCTTAAAATTCCCATGGCAACAGGTTACATCACTTCATAACGTTCCCATGGCAACAGGTTATGTCACTTCGTAACGTTCCCATGGCAATAGGTTACATCAATTCATAACGTTCCCTTGGCAACAGGTTACGTCACTTCGTAACGTTCCCATTGCAACAGGTTATGTCACTTCGTAACGTTCCCATGGCAACAGATTACTTCACTTAGTAACGGCAACAGGTTACGTCACTTCGTAACGTTCCCATGGCAACAGGTTACGTCACTTCGTAACGTTCCCATGGCAACAGGTTACGTCACTTCATAACGTTCCCATGGCAACAGGTTACGTCACTTTGTAAAGTTCCCATGGCAACAGGTTATGTCACTTCGTAATGTTCTCATGGCAACAGGTTACGTCACTTTGTAACGTTCCCATGGGAACAGGTTACGCTACTTCGTAACCTTCCCATGGCAACAGGTTGTCACTTCGTAATGTTCCCAAGGCAACAGGTTACGCCACTTCATAACGTTCCCATGGGAACAGGTTACGCAACTTCGTAACCTTCCCATGGCAACAGGTTGTCACTTCGTAATGTTCCCAAGGCAACAGGTTACGCCACTTCATAACGTTCCCATGGGAACAGGTTACGCAACTTCGTAACCTTCCCATGGCAACAGGTTACGTCACTTTGTAACGTTCCCATGGCAACAGGATACGTCACTTCGTAACGTTCCCATGGCAACAGGTTTATGTCACTTTATAACGTTCCCATGGCAACAGGGCAAAAAGGTGGATCTCGTGTGAAGCAAACGCAATATTTTTCAATATTTTTCAAGATATATGTCTTTTTTGCAACGAAAATGCGAGGATTATGAAATCATGAAAGCCCTGCGTATTTTTTGCACGTAAATCTGCAATTTATGCAGCGAAAGTGCAGCGTATTTGAAAAAATGCCTAAATCATGTGATCACGTTTTTCTGGACGATGTTAGCTCAGGTCTTTTTTACTGACCTCTATATTAAATGTGTAATGTGAAATGATGCAGTTCATTTTCAATTTCCAAACGTGAATCCTGTTAACTCTCAATTCTCAATTTCATGTTCTCTGCATGGCACTGTTTCTCATCTGTGAAGCCAGTAGCGGATTTGTCTTGATCTCATAGATATCGTACTGGTGTTGGGCTTTAGATTTCAGATCCTTTTTCAGTCCAGAAGCACCTCAGCATCTGATAAGCTGACAACCAATCAAAGCCCCCATTCTTGAGTCCAATTCAATTTCACATGCTCCACTAGCGCTTCTGACTCCCTCATACACACCTCCGGTCAGATCAGTGTGTGTGTGTGTGTGTGTGTGGCGCATTTATGTTAATATGTTCATTCAAAGCCATCACTCAGACTAATCAGGTCAATCTTATCCTTAGCAAGGAAAATTCATTCTGGGCTCAGAGGAAATTAAGAATATGTAAATGCATTTGATATCAAATCAACATGGCATTAAATCAGATAAAAATCTGATGCAAAACACTTCTGCTGTGGTTAAAGTGACAAGTCAAAGTTGTCTTTCAAAATCTACAGCGTCTAAAAGGCAATATTTAAACATGTGGATCATCTTAAAGGCAAAGAGTTAAAGACCATGATGACATAAAACACACAAAATGTTTGAGGTCAGTCCATTTTTTTTAAAGAAATGAATACTTGCATTCAGCACGAACACATCAAATTGATCGAAAGTGACAGTAAAGACATTTATAATGTAACAAAAGATTTCTATTTCAAATAAATATTGTTCTTTGGAATTTTCTATTAATCGAAGTTTCCGCAAAAATCTGAAGCAGCAATACTGTTTTCAACATTGATAATCAGAAATGTTTCTTGGGCAGCAAATCAAATTTTTTATTAACATTTCAAATGTGTTTGTCATTTTTATTATATATATTATATGGTATTTATTATATATTATATACCATATATATTATATATACTTTATTTATTAGTTTTAGTTTAATTAGTTGTAGCTATTTTTGTAAGCTAAGCGAAGGTATGTGGCATTATTCTAATTGTTATTATTATTAATATTATTATTACGTGGCCGATTGTATCCGTTTCATTGGCGTTCTTATCGTTATTCTTCCGTTTCTTCTTCTTCTTTTTCCGCTCTTGAGTCTATGCAGCCCATAGAAATGTTTGCGGGAAAGTTATGAAATTTGGACAATCTAAACTGTCACCATAGCAGATTTGGTGTCTCTAAATCAATCCCTCTAGCGCCACCAACTGTATATATGATGCAATTTTGCCATTTAGAATTTTCCGGAAAACCTACTTTTTTAAAACTTTTTTTTAAACATTCAAAAATGTAATCAGATCATCTTCAGACCAGGCCGGCAAAAAGTTATGAAATTCTCAAATAATGCGCAAACGAAGTCTACCAAGAGCGTGCCAAAATGGACACAAAGCTATATCTCCGCAACGCTTTAGCAAATTATGACCAAACTTGGTGAGTGTTATGACAACCATGACCTGACGTTATCTGAGCAGTGTCACCTAGTGGTCAGGAGATATAAAAAATGGCTTAATAGTTGGGCCATAAATCACTTTCGGTGCAGCATGTCGAATCGAACGATATCGGCCAATTTGCGAGTCAGACATTTTGAATTTGGACGTAAAATGCAACATTTTACGAAATCATTGGTGTATGGTTAAAAAAACTGTGTCTTCGACACCATACCTCAAAAGTATCAGGGCAGCGCCACCTTGTGGTCAACAGTTATAATGATTTTCCATATATGCTAATATTGTTTTGGTTACATTAGCCTATTATAATGAAACTGGATTCCTTAGGAGATGTCGAGGACGTAGATACCAATTTTTCAAACTCCTCCTTGTCCGATATTCATCAGATCTGGGTCAGATCATCTTCAGACTGTGCCGACAAAAAGTTATAGATTTAATAAAAACGTTTTCAAACACCGCAGAAAGACATTTGGGGCGTGATGCCGAAATAACCCTGAGGTTGCATCTCTGCAACTCTTTGGCATATTGACACCAAACTTGCCACCTTACTCGGACCACGAAACATCACAATTTGGTCACAGCGCCACCTATTGGTCGAAACTGATAAACCATTAAATCAAATTAGTAGTGAATGTATTTTTTTTTTTCAGCCATTTTGCCTAAAAATCATCTTAAAATGACTTTAATTACTGCTGTTGCAGTTGGTCTGATGCTTCCGGTCATGACTTGTGCCCGATAATTGCTGCTTGCATCTATAATTTCATACTTTTGATGAGACATTAGCCTATTTTTAATTCAATTTAAAAGCATGCCTTGATGATGATGTTTGTTTTGTTTTGGTGACAGCCCATGTTGTGAACTAAATATGTTTTTAAAGCCCAGAGGGATGTAAGCTAGGGGCGTTTGGCTTACGTATGACTGATTTGGAAGAGTCAGATGCATGAGAACTGTTCTCATTTGGAGTGAATACAACGCAAATGGATGGACCATTAGATGACTAAGGGACTGCTTCAACTTTGGAGATCATCCCTACATTCATTTTCACTTTATTGAATTGTGCAACCTAACGACCAATTACTGTAAAGCACATATCCGCTGTTTTTTTTTTTTTTTTTTTTTTTGTAGTTTTCTTGTATTTACTTTTTGGTTGTTGGCGATTATTTTTGTTTGCATGGGATATAAAAAAGAATATAGTGTTAATTCATTTGGGCATCTTTCATTCTTAAACATGAATGAATCCCTCTTTATTGCATTGTATATATATATATTTTGCATTAAAAATGTGAGGTTTTAAAACACACATCTGCTACATCAGCATGTTCACCACAGCATCAGCGCTGCTCTGAAATGTGAAATGCCTGGGAGACGAAACTAAAAGCTCTCTCTCGAGCGGAGACGTCGTATTGTGGCACGGTACATGCAGTGTAATCACATCAAGAGATTCATTACAAGTGTCCCCTCAAGCTTCTCCACCTCCATCCATAAAACATGATCTTCCCTCAGCGTATCTCTCTTTACAACAGACAAATGAAGACATCTTATCTCTCTCCGTCCACATAACACACATACAAGAGCCGCAAATCTCCTTCACTTGACTTGAAATGTCTCATTGACTTATGATAAATATTTAGTTATGCTTTTTTTCCCCATCTTTCTTTAGTATGCAATGTTGCTGTTTCTCCTCCATTGTAGTTTTGAGTTTCTTCCAGGAACGAACGCGTCACAATATTCCTCATTTAAATAATTAATGCGCAGAATAAAGGGGCGGGGCCTGGTTCAGTTAGTTAGTAGTGTGTTAAACTGGCGGTTATGGAAAGGGGCGGGGCTTTTCCCAAATAGACTCAAAGTGCTCGACCAATCACAACACACTGATCTAGCCGACCAATCAGAGCGCAGTGTGCTTTCAGAAGGAGGGGCGTCATAGAGACGGGTGTGTTTCCTTACTATAGTACAATGCATCGTTGAAGAATGCATCACGACTGTTTCCCGAAATCGCAAATTTGTTATTCAACAGTATTGGTTAATGACGTCACGCAGGTGTTGGAATAATAACTTATTTTAATGAAACAGTTTGAGATCGAATTAAAGGAGTAGTTCACTTTTCAAAAAACTTTTGCTGATAATTTACTCACCCCCATGTCATCCAAGATGTCCATGTCTTTCTTTCTTCAGTCGAAAAGAAATTAAGGTTTTTGATGAAAACATTCCAGAATTTTCTCCATATAATGGACTTCAATGGGGTCCAAACGGTTCAAGGTCAAAATGAGAGTTTCAATGCAGCTTCAAAGGGCTTTAAACGACACCAGACGATGAATATAGGTCTTATCTATGACATTTTTGGACATTTCGTTCATTTTGAACAGGAGAGTCACAAACGCTCATCACAGAACAGAGCAAGGCGAGCATTTGTGCTTATAAAACTTAAACTTTGTTATTTATTTATTAAATGAGTGATCGTTTCGCTTGATAAGACCCTTATTCATCGTCTGGTGTCGTTTAAAGCTGCACTGAAACTCTCATTTGGACCTTGAACCGTTTGGACCCCATTGAAGTCCATTATATGGAGAAAACCCTGGAATGTTTTTATCAAAAACCTTAATTTCTTTTCGACTGAAGAAAGACTGACTTTTTCATTTCTCTCAGTTATTTTGCTTTATTTCCAGATTCAATCAGACTCGTTCTTACATAGTAGAGCACGTTCATACATGCACAGTCTTTAAATCTCTTGACAACCTAAGGACATAAATCACATTTCTATGTATTCTAAATAAAATATAAAGGTTGTACTGAATGTCAGCTTGCTTATTTTGCTCAAGACAAGGCTTTATTGATGTCATGAAAACAAGAAACTGCTTCTAACCACATGCAGATTGAGATCTGTCGTTCCAAACAAACAACTCTGCTGTTTGCTGGACGCATGTCTGCTATATTTGTGCTTAATAAAATATGATGGCATATCTCATTCCACAGATCTTGTCCCGCTCTCTGAGATTTGTCAGGCAAAAGTGATGCAACACAGTCTTGATGTTTAATTTATTTTAATAAGTGAGTCATACACATCATTAATAGACAAATTGTGCTTCGTTTCTTTGCCTCGGGGTCTCTGGGCTCCCATCACAATAAATTAACCAAAATAAATATACAAATGCCACAAAAAAAAAAAAAAAAAGACACTTGAATCTTCATCTGCAGAGCACAGATTAATTAAAATATATATTTTTAATAATTCAGGTTAAGATTTTAATACTTTAATGCTTACTCATAATTCTGTAATAATCACTGCCCTCGTTACATGTCACAATGTTTTTTTATGACAGTAATTCAACATGGATGATGAAAGAGATGATGGACATATTTTACATATTATTTATTCGCCAGCGCCCTCAGATCACTTGGACGTGACTCTGGTTAGAAGAGGTGAAAACATTATAAATACTGTTGGTTTTCTCACACAAACCGCTCGTTTCGTGTCTTAGGCCATCAATGTGTACTTACATTTACGAGTCATTAAATCATGTTTAATTTGGACTTCTCTGTGCATGCTCTTTGAGGTGGTGACCATAGACCTCCATTATATGACTGACAGACAAGAACGGTTTGACCTAAAAATATCAAAATTGAAAATACTGCGGAAACAAAGACACCTACATCTTGGATGCCCTTGAGGTAACCTAAAACATACCAAAAATTAATTTCAAAGTGAACTGCCCCTTTAAAGCGCATTTATTCATGATTAGAGAGCTCGACACGGATCTCAGGAGTTTATAAAGGTTTTCTGAACCGAAGTGATGCGTTTGTGGATAAATATCCATATTTAAAACTTTATGGACTAAAATAACTTCCAGCAGACGGCAGTAAGCATCGATTGAACTTGACGCACAACGCAACATGGCGAACGTAGTTGCCCAGCCCTGTTTGTTTGAACCGCGAGAGGCGTCAACTGCCGTCATTACGTTGTGCGTCAAGTTCGAGTGTAATAATCTAATGTAATAATAATGCATGTAAATGGTACTAAATATATATATACATAGTGGGTAGGGTTGGGTATCGAGAATCGAGTATCGATTGGAACCGAGACTAACTTTTCGTTTTTCCCGGAATCGTTCAAAAGTTAAAATTTCGATTCCTAGGTTCGATATTCACAGTCCGCCGAGCGGAAGAAGAAACCGCTGAACAACACCAACGAAGAAGCGTCTACCGGAAGTGTTGGCTTAACCACGCGAGTCGAACATGAGTACCTTACGTCGGCGATCCAAAGTGTGGCTTCGCTTTTCTAAAAATAACGAAATCTCGGCAAAATGCAAAATTTGTGACAAAAGGAGTATTTTTACAGAAGGATCATTTCCTTCAGAAAGGCCGTTGGTTAGCTAAACTTTTTTGACCCTGCCTCTTAAAAGAATCGGAATCGAGAATCGTTAGGAACCGGAATCGAAACAAGGAATCGCAATCGGAATCAGAATCGTTCAAATTCAAACGATACCCAACCCTAATAGTGGGCCCAAAAAGTATTTAGTCAGCCACTGATTGTGCAAGTTCTCCTACTTAGAATAATGAGAGAGGTCTGTAATTTTCATCATAGCTACATTTCAACTATGAGAGGATTTTTAAAGAATTTATTTGTAAATTATGGTGGAAAATCAGTATTTGGTCACCCAAAAACCAGCAGGATTTCTGGCGCTCACAGACCTGTAACTCCTGTCTTATTGGCCCCTGTTTATCAAGTCAAGTTTTTTTTTTGAACCCGTTATCTGTATAAAAGACACCAGTCCTCAGTCTCAAACAATCACACTCCAAACTCAACCATGGCCAAGACCAAAGAGCTGTCGAAGGACACCAGGAAGACAATTGTAGACCTACACCAGGCTGGGAAGAGTAAAAAAAAGAGTAAACTGTCGGAGCAATTGTAAGTAAATGGAAGACATACAAGACCACTGATAATCTCCCTCGATCTGAGGCCCCGTCCACACTACTGCGTTTTCGTTTAAAAAAACGGAGAATTAAAACGAATACGATCTCCGTCCACACCAGCGTTTTGTCTGCGTATTAGAATTGATCCCCGTCCACATTAAAACGACTGAAAACGCGGATCACGTGACCATTCACCAACACTGGGCATGCGCGCACCGGTGTAAACAGTGGTTGACGAATCAGGGAAGGACACGTCATGACTGATGACACCCAATCACAGAGCCGAGCGTGAGCCTCTGCGTCATCGTTTGTAAACTCCTCCGTTTTCATCTCGTCCACACTAAAACGCCCTCCGGAGATTCAAAACGCAAAACGCAGCTGCAGCGTTTCTAAACTTCTCCGTTTTAGGTCTTCGTTTTTCCCGTTTTAGTGTGGACGGGAGGTGCAAACGTAACAAAAGGTATCCGTTTTTAAACGAAAACGCAGTAGTGATGTGGACGGGGCCTGGGGCTCCACGCAAGATGGGGTCAAAATGATCATGAGAACGGTGAGCAAAAACCCCAGAACTACACGGAGGGACCTGATGAATGACCTGCAGAGAGCTGGGACCACAGTAACACAGGCTACCATCAGTCAGTCCCTCCAGGATTTCACGATTTTTTTTTGTGATTTTTGCGATCAAAATGACTGATTTTGTGGTGGTAATTTCCAAAAATTTGTGAAAAAATTTGCGATTTATATTTAACATTTACCGTAATAGTTTTCAGTCCTTCCAGAAAAACACGGAGTTTTTTTAGTGATTGTTGCCTTTGCCTAGAATTGACTGATTACGCGGCCCGTTTTCTTTAAAAATGCGATGGAATATGCGGGATATTTATGCAATTTTATGCGATGAAATTGCTGGAATTTACAAAAATTGAGGGAACTTGCAAAAATTGCGGTTTGATGAAAAAGAGAAAAAAAGTGATTCCCCCAACATCCTGTTAATATAAGAGTCATTTCTTATTACTTCCTTTGATAAACAAGCATACTACATCATAGAAAGTGCTGGGAATATTTAATTTCTCATCTTGTTTTATTTCAGACTGTAACGAGTGTAAATAAGGTGTGGCCCCTTTAAGAGCTGCGCGCTCCCTGTTGAACTGTCGAACGCCCCATGTGTGCGGGTAATTTCTGTTTGATGCTACTACTTTTATCTTATGTTGTTTATTAAGTAACAATGTGACAGTAGAACGTGTGACAGACAGTTATACGAGTTCGATTTGTGAGATCAATCGCCTCTGTGAGTCTGTCTGGCGTCGCGTAATTGCGTCACTTCATAACGTTCCCATGGAAACAGGGGGAAATGGCTGCTCTTGTGTGAAGCAAACGCAACATTTTTCAACTTTCTGCTAAGATACATGTGACTTTTTTTTGCAACGAAAATGCGAGGATTATGAAATTATGCAAACCCCGCATATTTTGCACGGAAATCGGCAATTTATGCGGCGAAAGTGCGGCGTATTTGAAAAAATGCGGCCCCCGCATAAATATGCGGACTTTGGCTGATTTTGCATTGAATTCAGCGATCGCATAATCGCGTTTTTCTGGAGGGACTGATCAGTAACACACTACACCGAGAGGGACTCTAATCCTGCAGTGCCCGGCGTGTCCCCCTGCTTAAGCCAGTACATGTCCAGGCCCGTCTGAAGTTTGTGTTAAAGCATTAAATGAGTAGTGGCATTTAGTGGCTTCAAGCATGCACTAGAAGATTAGAGCAAACACTTGATTACACACAAGAGACACAACTGACAATAACTGACCAATTTATGACCGTTCCATCTGTGATCCTCACTGACAACAAACCAATGGGGAACACGGTGCAATTTGACCCATTCCCAAAAGCACCTATGTGTAATCTATATTTAATCAGGGATGGTTTACTTTTACAGGAGCATATGTTTGCCTTTCTTCGATGCATTGAACATTTCAGTAACAAAACCTCCAATCAAATGTAACGATGCTGCCCATATTTCACAAGGATTTTCCATGCGTTTAGTTGCACTTAGCTTAATGAACTGCAGGCAACATATGAAAATCAGACCAGTGTTTTCCCAAAGGACACACACACACACACACATATGATCTTCATGCTTAAACTAATGATGTCTATGCATGTAGAAGTGAATGCCGATGGATTGAGACAACATCATTCCCACAATGCTCTCTCAGAAAACTGTGTGTACATGAAAAACACAAGTCTCGTCAATGAATCACATGTATGTTATTATTTATTTATTTATTTATTTATTACTTTAGAGACTTTGAAAAAATAGCTATGGCTTCAAAACTGGTTTTGAAGAAAAAAAAGTTTTTAATATCAAATAAATGCTGTCCATTCATCAAAAAATCCTGAAAAATAACAAACACAGTTTCGACAAATCATCATATTGGAGTGATTTCTGAAGGATAATGCGACACTGATCTAAGATTCAGCTTTGATCACACACTGTAAAAAATATTTTTAAGATTTGTTATCACAACATATTTTCTTTTGTCAGATCAACTTTATAATAATTTATTTAGTTCAGATAACGTATTATTTTGAGTTTCTGATGGTTAAATTAATCTCCTTTATTGTATTAACTCACTTTTTCCAGTTCAATCAACTTAAAATTTTAAGGCAACCCAGGTTACTTACTTTAAGTTAAACCAACAATATTTTTACAGTGTAGTAATCACAACCTTTTTTCTTTTGTCAAATCAACTTTATAATAATTTATTTAGTTCAGATAACATATAATTTTGAGTTTCTGATGGTTAAATTAATCTCCTTCGTTGTATTAACTCACTTTTTCCAGTTGAATCAACTTAAAATTTTAAGGCAACCCAGGTTACTTACTTTTTTAAGTTAAACCATCAATATTTTTTTAAATTACACTTTACTCTGTATTCACATAAAAAACAGCTATTTCTACTTAATAATCAAATATCAGAATAATACTGTTTTACTGTATTTTGATCAATTAAATGCAGCTTTGGTGAGCAGAAGAGACTTCTTTTAAACATTAAAAACCCCAAATCCTTTGAGTCAGCTGTGACCGCAGAAAGAGAACGGAGAGCATTCTGGGAGATGACATTTATGCATGCTTGCGTTCAACTTAAGATCTGAATCTTGTCGTAATTCTAGTTCAGGACGAAGCATGTGACTTCATTAGCTTGCTTAAAGAATAGATGTCGAATGAAGAAGAGTTAACATCAGTGGATGTAAAAGTGAGCAGAGTGCTTTAGAGCTGAAACACACACACACACACACACACTAGTGACGGACAGAAACATTAACACTACACTAAACTCCACTTAAATCCACTAAACCTGAAACGGTGAAGAGTGTCCAGGAAAATACAAAGAGAAACCTTTTTAAAATAAGCTTATGTGCCAGGTTCATGTTTTTATGGTGGTTTTTGCCATTTTATAGAAAAGTTTTAATTTAATGACCCTAAAAATGTCATGTTGTGTAATCAAGTTTATAAAAAAGTGGGGCAACGTATTAGATTTCAACAAGAAGAACAGGAATGATGCATTTAAGCTAACTATTTATATATTTCCATTGTGTTTAACTCTATTTAACAGCCAATATACTGTATGTGACTCCATTATAAAATTAATTATGAAACTATTTGCTTTCAAGTCGGCATGAAGTGGAAGTTGTGCTCATCTTTTCTTACTTATTGATAGTATATCCGAGTGAAACAAGAACAAGAACAAATGTGGGCGGGGCTTGATTGTGTCCGTGCATGGGGAATTGATTGGATGGTTGTGGTTTGCTATTGGCTGATCTCATATGAGTGACAGGTTATAGCCCCGCCCATATCATCAGAGAAGAGAAGAGATGCTGCAAGAGGAACTTATTCTGATTCAAGATTGACAGAAACATGAATTTAAAGCTACAATACCTACACTGTAAAAAATGATTTTTTGGTTAAGTAAATACTAGTGAAAAAACCCAATGTAGTTTACTTGAAAAAGTTAGTTCAGGCAAGAATTTAAAAAAATAAGTAAATTCCATATCAGTACTTATTTCAAGCGAGTATAAATGAAAGTGTAATATCAACTCAATAAAATTAAGTAAAAATTACTCAAGTTTTCTGATACTGGGGTTCCCATCATGCACTGGACCTTGAATAATTAATGAGGTCCATTTTTCACTGGTTTCCAGCTGTATTTACACTGTTTTATCATTGATTTTTGTTTTCAGTATTAGTAAATTGCCATTTTGTGACATTTCGAGTAAATTTTTGGCTTAAAACGACACATTCAAACACAAAAACGATCCATCAAATGTTACCGCCATTGTGTATTGTCTACCAAGTATTGAGGTGTCTGCATTCACATAAGGCTTAAAGTCTGACATGATGTATATATAAATTACTTAGATGATCTAAGTAAAGAACATAAATGACTAATACAATTCAAGATAATTGTTTTAGTGAAGTGTAATACAAAGGCAAAGGAAATCGGTATTAATCAAACCTTTTAGAAGCCGAGTTAAAATTACTTATTTTTTGTAAAGTTTACTTAATTCCACATTCCAAGTAAATTTAACTTAAAGATTTCTAATTAAAGCTACTGATAAATATGTTTAGGTTTTTACTTGGCAAATCTTTGTAAATTTACTAGCATTTTCTGAGTGAGATCGTTTAGCAAGGTTTTTTCAAGTAAATCTTACTCCAAATTTTTTACAGTGTAAGATTTAGATGCCGCTGAATAACACTTATTTTGGATATTTCATGATAAACTGCACTTGTAACTATTTTTTATATTGCTCTTAAATCTCTTTTTAACACCAAGCATGTCCCACTCTTTATATTCTCATTTCTGCATTTCATCACAGTGCTATTTTTTACATACCGCAAAATAGAAAAATCTCTAATGATAGACATTTTATGCCGTGGTCACGATATATATCGTCATACCGCCCACCCCTAAATCCCCGAAAATTATTTTTGTTTTATTGTAAAAGCTGTTAAAAATGCTGTTTGTTACATTTAATTGCATTTTTAAGTTAATTAGAGATTTTCAAAAATCACACAATACTGAACTAGTCTGATCTAGAGTGAATGTAGTCTGTACGGTGAGTGCTTCAGGCTGAATTAATTGCATTTTTACAGAACGTACTGTATGAGGAATATCAGCAGAGCGCTGCAAACACTAATTACGTCCTGACAGAAGTAGCTTTAGCGGATGACAGAGGTCACGGCAGGTCTTCACTGAGGACAAAAACACACTCCTCAGTGTGTGTTCTGCTGTCTTCAGTCCAGTGACATTTAGCGTGGATGCAATTTAGTTCTGCAGACATTTGACCTCTACACTGTGAATAAAAGTCTGCAGATGTTTTAACACAGTCTTCTCCATTGTAGCAATGGTAATAAAAGGCTCAAGTCAATGCTAGCCTATAACTAGGACATCAAAATACAAAAAAGCCTGTGTTTAAGATTTAATTGCTCATACAATTTCCACGCATTTGCAAATGGATGGAATGGATAAACTAAATGTGATGGATTTTGATTGGTAACATTTTGCAATATGATTACAATAGTTCAAACTTTAACAACGAGCAATACATTTGTTAAAGAATTGATAAACTCTCTGGGGTTGTTCGTTTCAGAGTCACACTCAGGGTGTTCAGGTCCAAATGGACCCAAAGGGCGGGATTCATATTTAAAAAAAAAAAAAAAAAATCATGATTTTTTTTTTTTTACTCGTTTTTTATAATATTTTTCTTTTCTTTTTTTGGTGTTTTGAGAAAATTTCAAAAATAAAAAAATGTATAATTAGTATTAATGCAATGCTTATGACAAAATTTCCCCCCATTGAACATAATAGAAAAAATATTAAAACATTTTTTTTTTTTTTTTTTAAAGCTGTATTTCATTTTAGAGTCAAGCCTAGGCCTCATAAAAGCAATTTTTGAAATGAGATGGATGCCATCTGGTGGACAAACTGAGCATTTTAAAAATGCAAAACACGTACAAATTTTTTGGTGTGTTTGTGTATAAAAGTGTGTTTGTGTGTGTCTGTTTTGCACTCTTGATGTTTTATAGATTCACCCCTTCACTGTTGTGCTTTTTTTTTCAAGATCGTGGCTGATTTGTAGATTGTACGCACAAAAAAAGCTCAGTATTTTCACATTTTTTGCCAATTTCCCATTCATTTTCCATGTGGGTCCATTTGGACCCGAACACCCCAAGTGTCACTATTTTTTTTTACAACCACTTAGACTATTCACATCCTGTCCCCAATTTTTTTGTGTGTTCAAATACCAAATACCAACAAAGTCACCAAATTTCGGACCATTCCGAGGAAGCTGTGATTTAAAAAAAAAAAAAATTAAATTCTTCAGGTCCATTTGGGCCGAACAACCCCAGAGGGTTAATCTTTGTTATTGTTGGTTAATAGTTATACACTGTTAGTTCATGTTAGTTGAGGTCCATTAAATAATAATGAGAGATATCTTTTGATGAAGACAACAACGACCAACAAAGACTGAAAAGATGATCAAAAGATGATTGATCGTCATAGAAACTAACAATGGTAGCTATGGCAACAAACAAGGATAATTATGGGAACAAACAACAACGCAATGGAAATAAAGGAAACAGGAACAAATGACAAAGGATGAAACACTGAAACAAGGGGAATGCACTTCAAAATAAAAGTCCCACAACACAAAGGAAAGGAAACAAGACAGACCGAACCCTTTCAGGGGGTCTCGGTCCACCTCCAGACGAACTCTGGTGCGCTTCGACTAAAATATGAAGGCAACACGGACCAAAGACGTCTAAACGGACGTGATGTCACAAGATGCGACCCTAAAAAGGACAAAATCGCCATAGTCGAGATGTTGCCTATTATAGTTCACTTCAGGCGTCAGACTCTTGACACCGTTTTGACTCTTTTACACATTTCATGAGCTCTTTGTGATTCTCAGCTGGTAAAAATACCACAAACATATATGAGCGCATTTAGCCAAAACACAGCATTGTGTCAGAGGTTTCATAGATTTCGTCCATATAGTTATACAGCTGCACTCATTAAAGCCAATTGATTTCTGTCTTTAGGTTCAGAGTTAAAAATGAACACTAACTTAATTCAACGAACAAAATGACTCGAAAAAAGATTTGTTCATTTTGATGAACGAGTTCGAACAGGAGAGTCACGAACGCGCATCACAGAACCGAGCAAGGCGAGCATTTGAGCTTATAAAACTTAAACTTTGTTATTTATTTTTTAAATGAGCGATCGTTTCGCTTGATAAGACCCTTATTCAACGTCTGAAATCGTTTAAAGCCCTTTGAACAGCTTGCAGTTTGCACTGAAACTCTCATTTGGACCCCATTGAAGTCCATTATATGGAAAAAAATCCTGGAATTTTTTCATCAAAAACCCTAATTTCTTTTCGACTGAAGAAAGAAAGACGTGGACATCTTGGATGACATGGGGGCGAGTAAATTACCAGCAAAAGTTTTATCAAAAGTGAACTACTCCTTTAAATGCAGGCGAGATGGTGCTTCATCCAAGCGTTTTAACCTGTCTCGCACAGCAGGTCTGAAGTGCAGCAGAAGCACAGACTCACATTTCTCTTTGTTACTGTAGAAAAACAGACCTCTGGGAGAGAAAGAAAGCAGAAAAAGGATGGAAGAAACGAAGCCTGCTGGGTTTGACCGCTGCTAAAGAACCAGCAATGAAACCTAATGAAACCACCCGAGGAAAGCCCTGCGCCGTGCCATCAGAAAGCAGAAACACTCAACCTTATCAAACATCCACACTCCAGCAAAAAAGTAAATCCACATGTGTTGTTATTTCCCCCAAAGTGCACTTTCAGAGCTTCATTAACATGTCAGTAAAACCTTGCGGCTTTACAATCAAGATCAAGAAGAGCTCGGACATCCAAAACCTCCAAACGTCTCTTTCTGGTCCTAATAGCACGTCCCAGGATCCTTCAAGGACAGATTCCTCTCTTTTATTCTCTTTGGAGTGCTTTCTATCTTTGATGTGACAAAGCAGAAGATGAAAGCTCCTGCTAATCAGGAAGTAGTGCTGCAAAGCTGACAAGACATGAACACTGAACACTTTATAATGGGTGGTCAGTCACGATATCATGGGTCCAGTCACGGTCGACGGGTCGTGATGATGATGATGACCTCTTAAGGGTCAACGAACCATAAATCTGCATGAGTAGGCTAATAAATACAGTGCACGTTCTCAATAACAGTTTAAATAAATGAAACAATGATTGATCATTTAGATTAAATATGCCATTCTCGTTAATGGAGTTAAACTACATGAAATCATCACTGAGAAGTTACAAAAAAAATATATTCAATAAATGGAAATATATATATTTGTTGTGGTTGCAATGCTTTTGAACACGTTCCCTCTGGCATGCTGTGTTTTAATGTTTTATCTAGAGATAATTGCTAATCATGATAATAGCAGATTGTCTGAGAAAATAGTTCCATGCAAATAAATAATGCACAACCATGTCTATCTGCTTCCATTAAAAATATACATTTATTAAAAATACTATTTGGCCAGTGGAAAAGATTGGGGAAAATCTTTCTCTTAAACGTATTTTACACTATTTGATTTATTCATTCAAAAACAAGGCAAGGATATAGGGCGGCTACAAAAAAAAATAAAAATAAATAAATATTGTGACACGGCACATCTGTATTTCATATTTTCCTAACGTCTTGTACGTTAACGTGGTATAACGTGGATGAATAATCACATGCAAATGATATGCAGATGAGGATATGCATATTTAAACGAGGCGTTGTAATCTCCATATATGTCCAAATCTCCATGACTGGGATTTATAAAGGGATTTCTGCGCCGGTTCTGGTGTGTACGCCATTTTTGGCTTTCGGGCGCACGTACACTTTTAATAAGGATCTTACGAACAGTTTTATAAATGAGACCCCTGGTGACTGTGGCGGCCATTTTAGTACAGTCAACTCATTGTCATGTTCAAGAAACGATTCGAGCTTTGTGACCTGGTGCATTATTCTGCTGGAAGTAGCCATCAGAGGATGGGGACATGGTGGTCATAAAGGGATGGACATGGTCAGAAACAATGCTCAGGTAGGCCGTGGCATTTAAACGATGCCCAATTGGCACTAAGGGGCCTAAAGTGTGCCAAGAAAACATCCCGCACACCATTACACCACCACCACCAGCCTGCTCAGTGGGAACAAGGCATGATGGATCCATGTTCTCATTCTGTTTACGCCAAATTCTGACTCTACCATCTGAAATCGAGACTCATCAGACCAGGCGACATTTTTCCAGTCTTTTTGGTGAGCTCTTGCAAATTGTCGCCTCTTTGTCCTATTTGTAGTGGAGATGAGTGGTACCCGGTGGGGTCTTCTGCTGTTGTAGTCCATCCGCCTCAAGGTTGTGTGTGTTGTGTCTTTGCTGCATACCTCGGTTGTAACGAGTGGTTATTTCAGTCAAAGTTGCTCTTCTATCAGCTTGAATCAGTCGGCCCATTCTCCTCTGACCTCTCGCATCAACAAGGCATTTTGGCCCACAGGACTGCCGCATACTGGATGTTTTCCCCTTTTCACACCATTCTTTGTAAACCCTAGAAATGGTTGTGTGTAAAAATCCCAGTAACTGAGCAGATTGTGAAATACTCAGACCGGCCACGCTCAAAATCGCTTAAATCACCTTTCTTTCCCATTCTGACATTCAGTTTGGAGTTCAGGAGATTGTCTTGACCAGGACCACACCCCTAAATGCACTAAAGCAACTGTCATGTGATTGGTTGATTAGATAATTGCATTAATGAGAAATTGAACAGGTGTTCCTATTTGTCATATTTATATTTAAAACATAAGGCTTTTATGGCTTATATAATAAGAATATGGATAAAAACAGCTCAAACTGAGCAAAAAATATGTAATTTGCTGCAGATTCAAATTCTGATGCTTGTAATGTAATATATATATATATATATATATATATATATATATATATGAAGAGTTCAGATGCAAAAGCCTCTAAATGCCATTTGAAATTTTCTTCTTGAATGATCATTTTTATCAAGCTTGTATATTTAAGTTCAGTAATTTCACTTAAATGACAATTAATAGGTTATCTTTATTGCCTTTTAAGTGAAATTACTGAACTTAAATATACAAGCTTGATAAAAATTATCATTTTAGAAGAAAATTTCAAATGGCACTTAGAGGCTTTTGCATCTGAACTCTTCATTTATATATATATATATATATTAATCTGCCAATAATGTCTCAGTAAGCTGATATTTAAATGCTTAGTTTCATAATCACAGCTTTAAAAAATATAACGCAATGCAATACAACAATAATTGACAGATGAACTAATAAACCGTCCTCAAAAGCCTGATGAACATTTGATTATCTTAATAAAAAAATGTATAAAAAATGAAAGGGTATTCAAGCAAACAAAAACTGGATGTTTTTTTTAAATTTGCCTATTTTTATTGTGGCTGTATTCACCACAGTGAATGGTGAGGGATTGACTTTTTTATTTCCTTTGTAGTCTCTTGAGCACCTGTCCTAGATGCTGAATGGAAATGAACAGGCAATTCCAGTCAGAATTATCTTTCAGAGAAGAAAATTGCAATAAATTACATTAAAGCACTTAAAAACTCCGGACAATGAAAACTTCTCGCTGAGAGACTGCAATTAAACTCTGCCACAGGTGATGGTTCATTTACTGACTTCGCTAAGACACACTTCCTGCAATTTTGAGGCTGCACACTGTAGAAATAAATATCCAGAATGACAGTCAAGCTGCCTTTCAATGGCTTTTCCAATGCATGAAGTCCTAACGATTAAAAAGTGGCTTAAAAAGTGGATTAAAAAGTGGCTAATTTGTACTAATTCATACGACTTCACTTGTACGAATTCGTATGATTTGTCTAAACCCACATGATGGGTAGGTTTAGGGGCGGGGTCAGGGCTAGGTCATTCCTACGAATTCATACAAATTGGCCAATTCGTAAAATATGTACGATTTAGCAAAATCACACTAATTCGTACGAGTGAGGTTACGAATTAGCCACCTCGTAAAATTTGTATGAATTCCCGTGAGATCGGGTTGGTCATTCTCACAAATTCATACGAATTGGCCAACTAATGAAATATGTACGATTTAGCAAAAATCGTATTAATTTGTACAAGTGAGGTCGCACGAATTGTTACGAATTAGCCACCTCGTAAAATTCGTACGAATTCCCGTGAGATCGGGTTGGTCATTCTCACAAATTTATACGAATTGGCCAACTCATGAAATATGTACGATTTAGCAAAAATCGCAGTAATTCGTACGAGTGAGGTCGAACGATTTGTTACGAATTAGCCACCTCGTAAAATTCGTACGAATTCCCGTGAGATCGGGTTGGTCATTCTCACAAATTCATACGAATTGGCCAACTCATGAAATATGTACGATTTAGCAAAAATCGCAGTAATTCGTACGAGTGAGGTCGAACGATTTGTTACGAATTAGCCACCTCGTAAAATTCGTACGAATTCCCGTGAGATCGGGTTGGTCATTCTCACAAATTCATACGAATTGGCCAACTCATGAAATATGTACGATTTAGCAAAAATCGCAGTAATTCGTACGAGTGAGGTCGAACGATTTGTTACGAATTAGCCACCTCGTAAAATTCGTACGAATTGCCGTGAGATCGGGTTGGATATTCATATGGGGTTTGTAGAAGTGAACAGATCAACTGAGGCTTTAGATGAAGGATTGATCAAATTATCATTTTGCTGATGTATGGGATATTAAAGCTACACTGTGTAACTCTTTTAGTTTATTCTTAGCTAGAAACACTGCTTCTTTCAAAAATATATGTGCTCATTAATGTATATTTACTTTGTTCAAGTAATAAATTATTCTCGTGAGTGTATAATATGCCATTGGAAATACATACGGGTAAGGGGATCGCCATGTTGCCCCTCCATCTTGAAAGTGCCCCTCCATCTCCTCATTTAAATAATTAATACGCAAAATAAAGGGGCGGGGCCTGGTTAGTTAGTAGTGTGTTAAACAGGTGGTTAAGGAAAGGGGCGGGGGCATTACCCAAACACACTCGAAGCGCGCGACCAATCAGGACATAATGATCCAGCCGACCAATCAGAGCACAGTGTGCTTTTCAGAAGGAGGGGCTTCATAGAGACAGGAAGTAAATAGAGCGTTACTGACAGACTGGGAAGAGAGGAGCCGCAACAATGGAGAATATGAGGAGAATAATCAACATTCAAGCAGAAAAACCTGTTCTAGAAGAGCCTGAAACAAACTCAGGACTTTGAGGAAGTAACAAAGAAGAATTGCATACAGCACTCGAAGGATTCAATAAAACTTTTAAATTACAGATGCCAAAATAAGTGCAGTAGAAACACTCAAGACTTCCATTAAAAGTGTCTCTTTTAGGTTTATACAGTAGGTCTAATCTCTATAATGTAAGTCTGGACAATAAGAAAGAAAAAAATAAGTACAGGCCATTACTTTTTAACCTTTCAAAAAGCTCTAATGTATTGCTGATGTCACTCAAAAGAACTAACAATGCTTTTGGCACTTTTGGGAGGGATCTCCGAATGAAGGGACTTAAAGGTGCAAACCGTACAATGGATTTGTGCTTCTATCACACTGACCTTATCAAGATCACATCGGCCAACAGCACTTTAGATCATCAGAGAACGGAGGGGAAAAGGTCAACTCTTCATCATCATCATCATGTCATGAGAGACACAGAGACACTGAGCTGTGTGTAACCGAGACCGCTCGCCCTCAGTGACTAACAGACTCGAATAGACAAGGCTGTGAATATTAAAAAGGTGAAAATGAGCCGCGGTAATGAGGAGAAAGCAGCATAACATGTCACGACAGGTGACACTTTCTGAACCTCAGCTTGCAGACGCCAGGGTTCGGCATAAAATAAATATTTTTTTTCTGTTCAATTCATTAATTTGAATTTAAAGCTACAATATGTAGCTTTTTTGGCCACAAGAGGGCGCAGTTTCCAACAATAACAAAGGCGTATGTTTATGACGCAGTGACGAGCGGAATGATGTTTCTGGATTAGTGAAAACACTAATTACAGTGGTATGAAACAGGTCGCGATTGCTAATAAGAGCCATATTTCACATCCGATTCCCGCGGATATGAAGGAATAAGGTAATTTCATCCTATTGAACTACACGCGAGGGCTGGATTACTCACACAGCTCAGTTTATTAGATGAATTAGGCTTGTGAGGGAAACGCAGCACATAACGTTACACTATCACACTAAACGGCATTTAAATGCGTGTTGAAAGTTATAATGTTATTCTACGTGTTAGCTTGTTTGCTATGCGAAACTAGCAGAATAACATACTGACCATATTCTAACATTTCATCATGTCAAACTAACGTTATAACATTGATTTGTTTTATGTGCATTTGCTCACCCGTCTAATAAAGCTGTAAAGTCGTGACTCGTAAAGTTGTCAAGTCCAAATTAGTCACGGACGCTAGCTCTCTGTCGAGCGGAAGTCGGTTTCGGACGCTAGCTCTCGGCATCTCAAAAACGCCACGCAGATATTGATCCTCAATTTAGATCTCCTTGTTTGTTCCAAAGTCTGCTTGCCATGGTCTATGTTTGAACGAAACGAGAACTGCGTGCCGCTAAACGTTACTCACTACGCAGTTGTCCACGTCTGTCGCCATGGTTACGTCATGGCTATGGCTATGGCTATGGCTATGGCAGTACGCGCGGAAACCGAGGATAGCGCGGATATTGCGTCATTGACAGGTGACTTTTTTTCTGGGACGGACATTTATTTAAAATTGGATTTCTCTGAAATAAAAGAACTTTGGAGACTTTTGGGATATTGTAAGTACACAACTGCAGGAAATATATCACACTGTGCACGTGATTTTTGGATATTTTATTACAAAATTCGTACATATTGGACCTTTAATTCCTGTATATTCCACTGAATTTCATGATATAGTAAAATATAATATAAATTGTAAAGTATACATGACAAAATATATTTATTTTTAAATATTAATAATGCATCTACCGTTCAAAAGATTTTTTTTATCTTCTGCTTACCAGGCTGCATTAATTTTATTAAAAAAAAATAAAAAATAAAGTAAAATCAGGAATATTGTGAAATATTATCATAATTTAGAATAACTGTTTTCTATGTGAATATATAGTAAAGTGTAATTTATTCATTTATAATTTTATAATTTATGATCATAATTTATTCAGAGCTCGTCACATGATCCTTCACAAATCACTCTAATATGATGGTCTGATGCTAAAGTAACATTTATGATTATTATCAATGTTGAGAACATTTTTTTTGGGATTCTTTGATGATTCTTTAATGAAAAGTTAAAAAAGATCTTTTGTAACATTACAATTGTCACTTTTGATCAATTGAATGTGTCCTTGCTGAATCAAAGTATAACATTTCTCCTTTTTTAAAATGCACAAACCCCAAACTTTTGAGTGGTAGAGTGTATTTTTATCATAATCACTTTTATAATCACATTAAAGGTAATTTTGCAATTATGAAAAATGTGTTGGATACAATGATTTAACAAAAAAAGGGAAAGTACACATATTCAAATGATCTCCAACAAGTGCAGAATTAAAACAAACTATAACCGCACACTGTTTAACTATTCCATTTATTGTTAAACGGTGTGCAAATTTTACTTGTTTATTTCAATATAATGCAAATCAAGTGATCACGGGTGCATTTATCAATGAGGAACCGTCAAGACTAATTATCAGTTAATTCTCGCAGTGACCTCGTACCCTATTGATCTCGTATCAATCTGATGATTCATTCTGAAAAATGCTCGTCCATTTATTGAAGAATCTGCTGGAAAGCTCAAAAAATCAAATTCAGGCTGAAAAGAACAAGCAATGAGTCACTGTGTAATTCAGTGAGGAAAACATCACACACATTGACTCAAAACACACTCTTGAGGTTTTCTGAGGTCGTCCATCAGGATTGTGCCTGATTTTAGGGGTTTTAGATGGGACATTGAGGACAGCTGGGGTCACCGTATGAACACACACACACACAGACTACCTGTCATCTATATTCACTCACTCATGCTGTCTGTCGCTCAGGAACAATGACAGAGATCAGCACTGGAATGATTAACAAACATATCCGACGTGATCGAGTGCTGACGAAAGCGCTCGTGATAAAGACGGAAAAAAGTACAAATGCAAAGAAGAAAGAGTAGATGAAAAGCACTGGAGGCAAAAGACTTTTCAAGTGTCATGAAACCAGCACAGTTGAGAGGGAGACTAGAAATAACCATTATCCGTCCATTTTCCATTTCTCAATGCAGATTTCATTTTGATACAGCCAATATTAAAGTCAGCATGAAATCAAAACTAATCATTCTTAGTTTTTTTTTTTTTTAAAGGGGACCTATTATTTCCCATTTCAACCAGATGCAACATGCATTCGGTTTGTTTCGACCATTTATTAGTAATGATTTACACAGTTTGTTTACTACTTACTATACACCATTCAGTATTGAACAGTTTAAGGTGATGGACATTTTGGAGGGAAAGAAGTTGTGCATTTTCCGTTTAAACGTGAATTTTCATGAAAATTCTATAATCCAAGATTTCCGCCACCATATGATGTCATAATATGCTAATTAGATGAAAATCCCTACATAAACTTTGGGTCATTCTTAATATTTCTCTAATTTACAGAAAGTCTCTATTATTTATCACTTTTAAGATATAGCCTTTTGAAAATAAGATGTCAAAATCAAAAGCTCTGGCGCCTAAAGGGTTAAAATCGCCACTTTTGCAAAAACGCGTCATTTTTGTGTGTCCCTTTAAATGCAAATGAGCTGTTGCTGCTCTCCGCCCCCTTTCAAGAAGTGGGCGGAGCTTCAAGAGTTCATACCCATAGATATGGATATAATGGCTAGATGTGTCGTCCGCGCTGCTGGCCAATGGAGGTTGACGTCAGCACCTGGCGGCCATCTTGGCACAGGCAGCTCGCTCATTGGCAACATTGTTTTAATGGTGCATGTACTTTTTAAATAACCATAACTTGCTCAATTTTCTACCGATTTTCAAACGGTTTGGTTTGTTATAAACGGCAGAGATGTAGTTATGATACTGCATACTTATAAATAATAAATGTATAAATAAATAATCACCCAGAATTATAGCCACGTTAATAACGTTTGTAAGAAACCAAGCCGTCAAGATTTCAACGAGACAAGAGTATTTCTTAAATCAAATGCCCGCCAGAAAGCCTGTCTGTGACAAGATGGCCGCCGGTGATGATGATGGAAACTCCGCCGTAACACATCTAGCCTTTATATACATATCTATGTTCATACCGGCAACAAAACAGGGCAATCTCACGCACTGAAAATGTCCGAAACTGTCAGTAATGGTGTTCAGTACGACATCAGGAGACTGAGAATATATGCTGTATATATTACAACAGGTATAGTTTAGTTTAATCAAGCCTTTTGTAAATATTCCAGGATTTTCTCCATATAATGGACTTCAATGGGGTCCAAACGGTTCAAGGTCCGAGTTTGACTCTCCAGTTCAAACTCGTTCATCAAAATGAACGAATCTTTTTTCGAGTCATTTGATTCATTCAACAAACGAACTGAACCAAATTACTCGAAAAAAGATTTGTTCATTTTGATGAACGAGTAACACCCGACGGACAAAACTTTACTGATGAGTTTTATGATGTTTATTGTCCATCACACAAAAGATGAAGTGTGTTTTCACGAGGTGAATAAACACAGTATAAGTCGTCTTATCCATAAACTCCCTTTCATTATCATCAGCATACACAAAACTAACGGTCAACAAATATATACACACCTCATGCCTTTTCAGGGGTGCTTAACAAGCTGGTAAACTTGATATCCGTAAAACAACTCAGATGAACTGTAATAAAGCGCATGCTCTGCCTTTCATTAGTCAGCATTCTCAATAGCAATCATACATAATATATTCATATATTCAAATATTTCATGTTAATTGTTGCGGCGAGGAAACGCCTGTATCTGTGCGGCGTGCGACGGAACATAAGCGGCTCGTGTTTCAGTGCGGTGTCAAATCCCGGTTTGAAGCGCCTCTCAGAGGAAAAGGTCACATGCAGATATGAATAATTATAAGACAGTGCCTTCTCATAGGATTAGGCCACAGAGGCTCATGAATAATTGTGTTGACTTCAAACCCAGCATACAAAAAACCTTAATAAACTCATTCCTCTTGAAATAAATAATGGCGGATTGTACCGTTATCTTCAATAATTAAAAAGAGACATGACTTATGATTCGGCAAACACTTTACAATAAGGTTCATGAACTACTTCTTCAGCATTTATTAATCTTAGTGAATATTGATTTCAACATTTACTAATACGTTATTAAAATCAAAGGTTGTGTTAGTTAACATTAGTTAATCTGTGAACTAACAATGAACAGCTGGATTTTTATTGACAAATACTGTAACAAATGTATTGTATGTTAGTTAATACATTAACTAATGATCCTTATTGTAAAGTGTCACTAAATGATTCTTAATTGCTTTACACGTGGACTTGAATAATGCAGGGATTGAAGAGACGTGGTCAGGAGAGGAAAAAAACAATGTTAAAGGAGTAGTTCACTTTTAAAAAAAACTTTTGCTGATAATTTACTCACCCCCATGTCATCCAAGATGTCCACGTCTTTCTTTCTTCAGTCGAAAAGAAATTAAGGTTTTTGATGAAAACATTGCAGCATTTTTCTCCATATAATGGACTTCAATGGGGTCCAAACGGTTTACGGTACAAATGAGAGTTTGACTCTCCAGTCCGAACTCGTTCATCAAAACGAACGAATCTTTTTTCGAGTCATTTGATTCATTCAACAAACGAACTGAACCAAATTACTCGAAAAAAAGATTTGTTCATTTTGATGAACTGGAGAGTCCAGGATCAGAGACCAGGATTTTCTCCATATAATGGACTTCAATGGGGTCCAAACGGTTCAAGGTCCAAATAAGAGATTCAGTGCAGCTTCAAAGGGCTTTAAACAACACCAGACGATGAATAAGAGTCTTATCTAGCGAAACAAGCGGTCGTTTCAAAAATAAATAAAAAACTGTGTTCTGTGATGCGTGTTCGTGACTCTCCAGTTCAAACTCGTTCATCAAAATGAACAAATCTTTTTTCGAGTAATTTGGTTCATTTCGTTTGTTGAATGAATCAAATGACTCGAAAAAAGATTCATTCATTTTGATGAACGAGTTCGAACTGGAGAGTCAAACTCTCATTTGGACCTTGAACCGTTTGGACCCCATTGAAGTCCATTATATGGAGAAAAATCCTGGAATGTTTTCATCAAAAACCTTAATTTCTTTTCGACTGAAGAAAGAAAGACATGGACATCTTGGATGACATGGGGGTGAGTAAATTATCAGCAAAAGTTTTTTTTTTATAGTGAACAACTCTTTTAACTAATGAATCTTATTGTAAAGTGTTACCAATGATGTTATATAGAGCGGGACATGTGGACTGTAATAATGTAGAGTAATCATGAAGGGAAAGACTCACCGGGAATGTTGTGAATGGTGATGGCCAGGATCAGAAGAACGACTCGCCGCCAGCTGCTTTCTGATTGGCTCGTCAGATCCTGTGGTTTCGCACTCACTTCCTGTTCCTCTGTATGGCCGGTGTTGGGACCCCGACGTCTCTGGTACACCTCTCCATTCTCCACTTTATCTGGTTAAGAAACAGAAACATCTTCTCAAACGTCATGTTTTGGAGAACAAACACTTTCAAGATGCAAATGACCCACTGAAAGGATCGATATAACAACAATTTATAAGTCAATGCTTATAAATGCATAAATCAGCAGTAATATTAATTTCAACATTTACTAATACGTTATTAAAATCAAAGGTTGTATTTGTTAACATTAGTTAATGCACTGTGAACCAACATGAACAGCTGGATTATTATTAACTTACATTAACAATGATTAATAAATACTGTAACAAATGTACTGATCATTATTAGTTTATATTAGTTAATATAAGGGCTGTGTAAAGATTAATTGTGATTAATCACATCCAAAATAAAAGTTTGTGTTTAAATAATATATGTGTGTGTGCTGTGTATAATTATTTCGTATATATAAATACATATGAATGCATGTATTTAAGAATTATTTGCAAGTAAATACTGTATATATATATATATATATAAATACATAATCTATTTTATATATAAATATTTTAAATATGAATAACACATTTTCTCGAATATATACATGCATGTGAGTGTATTTATATATACAAAATAATTATACACAGCACACACACATATATTATGTAAACACAAACTTTTATTTTGGATGCGATTAATCACAATTAATCTTTGCACAGCCCTAATTAATAGTTAATGGTACAACAATAGATAATACTACAACAGGTACACCTCTCCATTTCCCACTTTATCTCAAATAGAAACAGAACAAATATCTTCCCGAACATCATTTTCTGGAGAACAAACACATTTCAAGAAAATGATCCACTGAAAGGATCAATAATATTACAACAATTAGTCAGTGCTGCAGAATCACATAAATCCGGGTTTTAAATGTGTTAACAGTGCTGTAAATCTCAGAGAATACCAAAACACAATAAAACAGCACATACAGTTTGAGGTTGATGATTAATAATTTCTATAACACTTCTATAACAAGTCAGGTTAACTGTCTTAAAGGAGTAGTTCACTTTTCAAAAAAAACTTTTGCTGATAATTTACTCACCCCCATGTCATCCAAGATGTCCATGTCTTTCTTTCTTCAGTGGAAAAGAAATGAAGGTTTTTGATGAAAACATTCCAGGATTTTCTCCATATAATGGACTTCAATGGGGTCCAAACGGTTCAAGGTCCAAATGAGAGTTTCAGTGCAAACTGTTCAAAGGGCTTTAAACGATTCCAGATGACGAATAAGGGTCTTATCAAGCGAAACGACCGGCCATTAAAAAAAAAATAAAATAAAGTTTAAGTTTTATAAGCTCAAATGCTCGCCTTACTCTGTTCTGTGCGACTCTCCTGTTCGAATCTTTTTCCGAGTCAATTCATTCATTTTGTTCGTTGAATGAACCAATTGACTCGAAAAAAGATTTGTTCATTTTGACGAACGAGTTCGAACAGGAGAGTCACGAACGCGTATCACAGAACAGAGCAAGGCGAGCATTTGAGCTTATAAAACGTAAACTTTTTAATTTTTTTTTTAAACGAGCGATCGTTTCGCTTGATTCATCGTCTGGAGTCGTTTAAAGCCCTTTGAACAGTTTGTAGTTTGCCCTGAAACTGTCTTTTGGACCTTGAACCGTTTGGTCCCCATTGAAGTCCATTATATGGAGAAAAATCCTGGAATATTTTCATCAAAAACCTTAATTTCTTTTCGACTGAAGAAAGAAAGACATGGACATCTTGGATGACATGCGGGTGAGTAAATCATCAGCAAAAGTTTTTTTGAAAAGTGAACTACTTTAATGTGCAATCAAAGCAGATTCACTGTAATAAACAAGAAAAATAACAGTTGCATTAATGTTGTATTTTTTCCAATTATAAAACTAAATAAAAGTCAGCTCTACAGAAGACGACAGTGCTGTTATTCAGACAAATTTAGATTCAGATCATTTCAATAACGGTGTCAATGTTGCAAAGTTCTTCAGTTATGAAACAAACTCAGCAGATATACAGAAGACACTAAAATCAAGGACCTGTTTCTGTACCTCGTACATGAAAAATGGCAATGAATTCATCAAACCAAACACAAAGTGAAATAATATAAACTATTAACCAATCAGCAGTTCAGATTGAAAATGACTCTTTTCAACGCATCCAATAAATCAATCATGGTCAAATAATCAGCAGGAGATTGCAACAGAACGACCGACTCTTTTAAAGCCCAGCTGAGCTTTTATCTCCTCAAGGACCCTCCAATCTCACACTGTATTTATCCTAGCTTTAATCCTTTTTTAAACGCCAATCGTCGTATAAAAAATCCAGAGATCCAGAGTGCATCTGAAACACATGCCACCAATTAGCCGTCACTTTAGAGCGTAATTATGTGTGTGTGCGCTGAGAATTAATAAATAGAGGACAATGACCCTCACTGAAACGAAATCCCTCACACTGGGTGGAAGAACACGTCGATAATATAGTTTTAATTTCTCCAACCACACATTGAAGAATATATAATGAATGCAGATTACTCAGGCTTAAAGGTCATGAGGAGCACATCCGTCAGGCGTGAGCCGAGCGTCTACAGTTTTTGAGTTTTTAGATGAGGGCTGATGTGAGTAGTTCACATGTGCAATGTAAAATATCACTTCAGTTAGGATCGCTTGTGAATAAATCATGAGTGATGGACAACATGTGAAGCCGATGCTTCATGAATGATGTCACTGTCACACCACGGGAAACATGTTCATGGATCAACATCTGTGTTTTAATGACGGTGGATCAAACCAATCAACGGATGTGAGGGACAGGTCTACAGTTTAGGCTTACGAGTCCAGGGTTACCAGACTACAGCAGTGTTATCCTCCTATCATTTCACTCGGACTTTAAGGATATCTTATGGGTAGGGTCAGGGGATATGGATATGGTTAGGACTAAATTTTCAGACAGTAATGTTTTTCCAGGAACAGGAAGATTTCTGGATCTTAATGTTGATGTTACAGCTGCAAAACTGTAGTAGACATAAAATGTGCATTTCATGAATATTAATTCATGAACAATATTAATTCATGAAATGGGTGGATGGATGAAAAACATTATAAATGTCTATGGATGGGTGGGTGGATGGATGGAGGGAGGGATGGAAAAAAGGAAGGATGGATGGATGAATGGAAAGAAAGAAAAAGGATAGATGGATGTGTTGATAGAGGGAGGGATAGATGGATGGATAGATGGATGGATGGATAGAAAGGGGTGGATGGATGCATGGAAAGAAAAGGATGGATGGAAAGAAAGGGATGGATGGATGGATGGATGGAAAGAAAAGAATGGATGCATGGAAAGATGGATGGATGGATGGATAGATGGATGGATAGATGGAAAGAAAAGGATGGATGGATGCATTGATAGAGGGAGGGAGGGGGTGATGGATGCATGAATGGAAAGAAAAGGATGGATGCATGGAAAGATGGATGGATGGATGGATGGATGGCTGCATGAATGGAATGAAAATAATGGATGCATGGAAAGAAAAAGGATGGATAGATGGATGGATAGATGGATGCATTGATAGAGGGATGGATGGACAGAAAGGGATGGATGGATGGATGGATGGATGGAAAGAAAGAAAGGGATGGATGGATGGATGGATGGATGGATGGATGGATGGATGGAAGGAAACAGATGATGGATGGATGGATGGATGGATGGATGGATGGATGGAAGGAAACGGATGGATGGAAGGAAAGGGATGGATGGGTGGATGGATGGATGGAAGGAAAGGGATGATGGATGGATGGATGGATGGATGGATGGATGGATGGAAGGAAACGGATGGATGGAAGGAAAGGGATGGATGGGTGGATGGATGGATGGAAGGAAAGGGATGATGGATGGATGGATGGATGGATGGATGGATGGATGGAAGGAAACGGATGGATGGAAGAAAAGGGATGGATGGGTGGATGGATGGATGGATGGAAGGAAAGGGGTGATGGATGGATGGATGGATGGATGGAAAGAAAGGGATGAATGGATGGATGGAAGGAAACGGATGGATGGAAAGAAAGGGATGGATGGATGGATGGATGGATGGAAGGAAACGGATGGATGGAAGGAAAGGGATGGATGGGTGGATGGATGGATGGATGGAAGGAAAGGGATGATGGATGGATGGATGGATGGATGGATGGATGGATGGATGGATGGAAGGAAACGGATGGATGGAAAGAAAGGGATGGATGGATGGATGGATGGATGGATGGATGGATGGAAGGAAAGGGATGATGGATGGCTGGATGGAAAGAAAAGGATGGATGGATGCATTGATAGAGGGAGGGAGGGGGTGAGTGGATGCATGAATGGAAAGAAAAGGATGGATGCATGGAAAGATGGATGGATGGATGGATGGATGGATGGATGGATGGATGCATGAATGGAATGAAAAGAATGGATGCATGGAAAGAAAAATGATGGATAGATGGATGGATAGATGGATGCATTGATAGAGGGATGGATGGAAAGAAAGGGATGGGTGGATGGATGGAAAGAAAGAAAGGGATGGATGGATGGATGGATGGATGGAAGGAAAGGGATGATGGATGGATGGAAAGAAAGAAAGGGATGGATGGAAAGAAAGGGATGGATGGATGGATGGAAGGAAAGGGATGATGGATGGATGGATGGATGGATGGATGGATGGATGGATGGAAATAAAGTGATTGATGGATGGGTGGGTGGATGGAAAGAAAGGGATGGATGGATGGAAGGAAACGGATGGATGGATGAAGGAAGAAAAGGGATGATGGATGGATGGATGTAAATAAAGTGATTGATGGATGGATGGAAGGAAAGGGATGATGGATGGCTGGATGGAAAGAAAAGGATGGATGGATGCATTGATAGAGGGAGGGAGGGGGTGAGTGGATGCATGAATGGAAAGAAAAGGATGGATGCATGGAAAGATGGATGGATGGATGGATGGATGGATGGATGGATGCATGAATGGAATGAAAAGAATGGATGCATGGAAAGAAAAATGATGGATAGATGGATGGATAGATGGATGCATTGATAGAGGGATGGATGGAAAGAAAGGGATGGGTGGATGGATGGAAAGAAAGAAAGGGATGGATGGATGGATGGATGGATGGATGGATGGAAGGAAAGGGATGATGGATGGATGGAAAGAAAGAAAGGGATGGATGGAAAGAAAGGGATGGATGGATGGATGGAAGGAAAGGGATGATGGATGGATGGATGGATGGATGGATGGATGGATGGATGGATGGATGGATGGATGGATGGATGGAAATAAAGTGATTGATGGATGGGTGGGTGGATGGAAAGAAAGGGATGGATGGATGGAAGGAAACGGATGGATGGATGAAGGAAGAAAAGGGATGATGGATGGATGGATGTAAATAAAGTGATTGATGGATGGATGGGTGGATGGGTGGGTGGATGGAAAGAAAGGGATGGATGGATGGAAGGAAAAGGATGATGGATGGATGGAAATAAAGTGATAGATGGAAAGAAAGGGATGGATGGACACATGGAATGAAAAAGGATGGATGGATAGAAAAGAATGGATGTAAGGATGGATGGATGGATGTGAATGTAATTTATTTCATAATTCAGCAGTAAATGAGCCCACCATTTTCATTGATGTGTTGTAAAGTCTCCGGTTGGCCAACACAAGATCTCGAAATATAATCCGTTTTAAAAATCCTAAAAGCAATCTGTCCAGGGCCGCAGCGCTGCACGTTATATCATGGGCAGATGCTGAGATGTTGATTGAAACTCCAGATTATTAGATTTGAGATGTTTGCCCAAGAAAACCTTCCCACAATGCTATGCTGATGTGTGTGTGTCGCAGTGCTCTGGGTGTTTTCTTGGAAAAACACATCAAACAAATCTCTGTGATCCTCTGGACTCTAGATATGAGTCTCTACGGTCCGCCAGGCACAAATGTCTTATAAAAGTAATAGCACACCCCTTCACAAGCCGTGCGAATGGAGATATCGTTCATGTCCGCAGCTCGCCTGGCCAAGCACCACTAATAATTACTTGCTTTATGGATTTTACAAAGCACCATACCCAATAAACACACACAGCTCCAGCGTCAGGGGGACTTATTCAGCTTCAACAATATCATTTAAACTTCATATAATGTCACATTTAAACCAAAATAATATCTTCAATCAAACATTTTATTATTATTATTATTATTATTATTAAGTTCACGACAGCAGGACTCAATCTCTCCATGGGCGTCCGCTTTTCTGTTGATTATTGCTGCTTTTCTTGACATTATGCAGATTTCTGTTCAAGCGGCTCCATCCCGTATCACTTATTTATTTGCATACGCGTCGTTTGGCACCAGGAGGCTCAAATCTGTCTTCAGCAATCAGTCATAAGTCACTTTCGGAAAAAATTATACTTGCACAATTTGTGGTGTAAAGAGAAAGACTAAAGTGACAATTTAATAACTCATAGAGAGCTTTCTGGCCTTGAACACTTCATGACAACGGAGGTATATTATTAAAGTGACTGATATTGTCAATTCATGCATGCAAACGAATACGCTTTTTCTAATCGAAAAAATTGTGGCAACAGATTACAAGCAATATTATTAATTAAATTTAACAAATAATCATTGAGTAATAATTAAAATAATCATTGAGTCATTTAAAATGAGTAAAACTTAAAACAACAAAAAAGAAAAAAGTACATTTAAGTCACCATTATGGTGATCGGTGTTTGTTTCAAAATTACGTTTTTTCAGTGATTCTGCTTGTTAACATCAGGTGTCTTCAATGTTGGCAATAAAATATAAATAGTTCTTAATTAATCTTTGATGTCTGTCTGTTATTCAGATATTTTTGTTAAATTTTTGGGTGTAAACTTTACTCATTTTAAATGGAATTAATTTGATTAATTATTACCCAATTCTAATTTGTTAAATTTAATTAATAATATTACTTGTAATCTGTTGCCACAATTTTATTGATTAGATAAAGCGTATTAATTTATATATATATATATATATATATATATATATATAGAGAATTACTATAGCAACATATATGTATGTATGTATGTATGTATATATATAGTAAAATGTAATTTATTCCTGTGATCAAAGCTGAATTTTCAGCATCATTACTCCAGTCTTCAGTGTCACATGATCCCTCAGAAATCACTCGAATATGATGATCTGGTACTCAAGAAACATTTATGATTATTATCAATGTTGAAAATAGTAGTTGTGCTGCTTCATATTTCTGTGTAAACTGTGATAGTTCAAATGAAAAGTATTGATTTAAAATAGGAAACTTTGTCTTTACTGTCACTTTTGACTAGTTTAATGCATCTTCGATAAATAAAAGTATTAATTTAAAAAAAAACTTTCATGGCTTAAAAAGACCTAAAATAATAGTGCATCATATTTACTTTTATTTACATCCTTTTATGGTGATTTGATGTCATTTTTTAGCTTGATAGCTATGGGATAGTTCACTTTGAACATCTCTTTATGATGATCGCTTGCTTGATTGAGTTTACAGATATAATATATTGATCCTGCCAATACATTATAAATTTAATTCATGCAAAACATAAAAAGCAGAAGACTTCAGCACCCTCTACTGGCCACATTTGGCACCCGGTGGGACTGGGGCATTTTCACCCAGTTTGGGATCACTGTAACAACAATACACCTCCACACACACACACACACACACACTCCTTTATCTTTTCCCACAACTCCTCTTCTATCATATGCCGGAGGATTGCTGAAATCAGAAACGGGATTATCTCTATACTCCACAGGCAGTGCGTACTTTAACACAGAATTCACCAATGTGAATATTTCACATCTGTTATGAGCTTTGAGTCACTCAAACACAGCCATATAAGCAATGTCAAGTACACGAACGACGGACACATTCTCAGCTGTCAGTCAAGCTGAGAGATTCAGCCCCAGGAAAATAAAGATCTTGTTATAATAACCCACATCCATAATTTATCTCACAAATGTCATCACAGATGTGTGTGATTGAGTATAGAGAAGCGCATACACACATCTATTCATCAAACACTGTTGAAAGCCCGATCCGTCTCCGTCACTGAATGTTCACAACATCTGAATGCAATAAAACTCATAAATAAATGTTCTGCAAGCATTAATATAGTAACTGAATATCAAAAATAAAATGCAGATGTATCGTTACAATTGAACTATTATGGATAACATGTATACATAAATTATATATATATATATATATTATAGAATTTAACAGATTCTATATATAACTTTTATATTAAATATTATATATTATTTTACTTCACATGACAATATATATGTTTAATAATAAAATGTTTTTTTTTCTTTTTTCATGTGATATGTATCTTTTAATAAATATATTACAAAGTATATTGCATATTCAAATAGCCACATTACATCATACAAATAATTATTAAGAAAACCTACATTTTTATAACATTATAATTGATCAATCCGTGAGTTTTGATTCCCATATTGCAATATTTCTTTACTTTAAAACCAATATACTTAAAGCGAAGCTGAAGAACGAACTGATGTGACGTGTGGCCGAAACGAAGTTGATTTGGTGTCGAAGCAGCTTCCTAAAGTTAACTTTCCGGGAACAGTTTGCTCCAGCTAGATAAACACCTCTGAACTGTCATTGGTCTGCGGCGATGACATCATAGGTGGGTGTGGCTCTGAGGCCCTGCCTTCTCTGAGGCCCTGCCTTCTCTGAGGCTCCACCTTCTCTGAGGCTCCACCTTCTCTGAGGCTCCACCTTCTCTGAGGCCCTGCCTTCTCTGAGGCTCCGCCTTCTCTGAGGCCCTGCCTTCTCTGAGGCTCCACCTTCTCTGAGGCCCTGCCTTCTCTGAGGCTCCACCTTCTCTGAGGCCCTGCCTTCTCTGAGGCTCCGCCTTCTCTGAGGCCCTGCCTTCTCTGAGGCCCTGCCTTCTCTGAGGCTCCGCCTTCTCTGAGGCCCTGCCGTCTCTGAGGCTCCGCCTTCTCTGAGGCCTCGCCTTAAAAAACGACGACACTAACCTCACTGTGAGTGTATCGGGACATTAAAGAAGTACAGACGCCAAAACATTTGAAGAGCCCTACTGTCATTGAACTGTCAAAATGTGTTTATTTTATCTTTTATCTACCCTGTCACAAAAAAAACCTTTCCATTTTTAATATTATTTGTATCAATTTGTAGAGATGTCATATTGTACAGATGACTTTCGAATGCTAATGACCTTGATGATAAAGTCGTGTCGTTTCACCCTGTCATAAGTTCACAATACAAACAATGTTCATTTGTAGTAACTTGACTTGTCTGAGAGAACTCTGACACAAATTTCACCTCTCTAAAATGAAAGAGCATTTCATTATCTCTTTCTCAGCAGGTATAAACATAATGAGAGCATTGAGCTCAAAACAAAGCATTGTTGTTTTGGATGTTATGTCACAAAATATGTCATATACAAGCAATTACGTTGTTTAGTAACTTTGGGTCTAAAAAAATGACAGTGTGAACGCCGAGCGAACCAGAACTAAATGTATTATTTTCCTTTTTGGTCTAGAAGATCAAAATAATATAATTAGCTTGAAACCTTTACAATCTTAAAGGAGTAGTTCACTTTTGAAAACAAAAACATTTGCTGATAATTTACTCGCCCCCATGTCATCCAAGATGTCCATGTCTTTCTTTCTTCAGTCGAAAAGAAATTAAGGTTTTTGATGAAAAAATTCCAGGATTTTTCTCCATATAATGGACTTCAATGGGGTCCAAACGGTTCAAGGTCCAAAAGACACTTTCAGTGCAAAATGCAAACTGTTGAAAGGGCTTTAAACGATTTCAGACGATCTTATCAAGCGAAACGATCGCTCATTTAATAAATAAAATAACAAAGTTTAAGTTTTATAAGCTCAAATGCTCGGTTCTGTGATGAGTGTTCGTGACTCTCCTGTTCGAACTCGTTCATCAAAATGAATGAATCTTTCAAAATGAAGTCATTCGGTTTTATTCAATGAACAAAACAAACAAATTGACTCGGAAAAAGATTTGTTCATTTTGATAAACGAGTTTGAACAGGAGAGTCACGAACGCTCAGAGCAAGGTGACCATTTGAGCTTATAAAACTTAAACTTTTTTATTATTATTATTATTATTTTAAATGAGCGTTTCGCTTGATACGACCCTTATCGTCTGGAATCATTTAAATCCCTTTGAACAGTTTGCACTGAAAGTGTCTTAAACCGTTTGGTCCCCATTGAAGTCCATTATATGAAGAAAATCCTGGAATGTTTTCATCAAAAACCTTAATTTCTTTTCGACTGAAGAAAGAAAGACATGGACATCTTGGATGACATGGGGGTGAGTAAATCATCAGCAAAAGTTTTTTGAAAAGTGAACTACTCCTTTAAATCGCGATAGCACAATGCAATCTATTAATTAGCACAGTCCTTGTCTGAGAGAACGCTGTGATTGAAATTTCACCCTTTTTAAAATAAAACGCCATTGGTGTCCAAACCTGTGGATATTCCCTACGAGGCTCAGCTACCATAGAAACACACGTCATACCCATGCATACTGTATAATCATCATGTGTCGGCCGTTGCAGTCTACGCGTGTGTATTCATGGATTCACGCCACCATCGTTCTCATCATTCTCTGCATAATGCAGATGCTTTCTGTTAACACAGAGGAGACTGACGAAAGCTGCTGCTTTTAACCTCATCTCACCTCATCTGTGCTTATGTGATCCGCCATTGAAAACGAGAAACGCAACGCATGGCATTATGAAGAAAAGCACACCGAGATCTGTATTCATTAGACCTCCTGTCGTTCTGAGACAACATGCCGCCCTTGAGGCTTTCAGGTCTTTGTTTCTTTGACAAAACTACTTTAAATCAGTCCTTTTCAGTGAGGAAGATGATACAATGTGGGCAATCAGTCAATGTTTTATTATTATTATTATTATTATTATTTTGTGTAGAATTAACTAGGTTTGGTTCGATTAAAATTAACTCTGGTGCGAAGTGTGAACGCTGGCATTTAATCCCACCAAACAACGGCCTATAAAAAGCTTATAAACCTATAAAAAGATGGGTCTCAGTCCAACTACAGACAAACTCTGGTGCGGTTGACTAAAATATGACGGCAACACGGACCAAAGACGTCTAAACGCACCAAAAACAGGACGTGATGTCACAAGATGCGACCCTAAAAAGGACAGAATCGCCATAGTCGAGCGAACCAGAACTAAATTATTTTCCTTTGTGGTCCAGATCAAAAGAATATTATGAGGTTGAAACATTTATAATCTGCCATGCAAATGCCACTAGACAGGAATAACACTAAACTACAAAAAAAGGGCCTAAAATAAACTAAAACTACAATTAAACTAAAAGAAATATAAAAAACTAAATGAAAAATTCAAAACAAATCAACTTGTGTGCAGTGATGCGGTTACTTCAATTACACGCAAATGAGCAATATATGACGCATCATGCACAGCACAAATTTATTTACTCTGCATATTCATTTCTAAAAGCATGAAATTTCACAATGTTCAGGTTTTCACAAGCGATGAACCGTGGCACAGGTTTTTATCTCTTGTCGAATTATCAAGTTGCGTCTGACTTTGACTACACTATAACACAGCAAGTCGACACACACTCGCGTACACAAAGATCTGACCTTCAGCCATCTGAAAAACACTTCTAGAGCTGTTTGATGTCCAATCATAAGTGTTATTTCACAGGGATTTGACTTCTATTTTCTAAGTGAAAACATGTTTGGGGAAGGGCTTTGTGTTCCATCTATCTCTATATTATATACTATATATATATATATATATATATATATACACACACACACGTCACTGCAACTGATGCATCACCATTATGATAAGAATCAAAATACCTTGATAATTGCACGAGCTGATTACTCAAGATCTGATATCCCACGATCCTCCTGATGTAATTAAAATCAAATTATTAAAAACATTTTTTTTCAAAATGCAGAAAAAACTTCTACAAACAACTATCGACCTCGTTTGCAGAGTTTCATGAGTTTCATTCAAGTACTGAAGCCTGTTCATGTTTGGCATCAACTCAAATGTGCTCAACTCGACAGAAAAGGAATTACGTTATTAAAATGCAAATATGAAGGGAGAAGACGGGGAAACACTGTGCATCAGAAACTCAGAGGGAACATAAGCAACTTATCAATGATTTGATCAAAGCAAAGAAGCGCATCTCTGATGTTTAATGTAACTGACTATGAAAACCATTCACTGTGGTCTTAAAGGAGTAGTTCACTTTAAAAAAAAAAAAAACACTTTTACTGATAATTTACTCACCCCCATGTCATCCAAGATGTCCATGTCTTTCTTTCTTCAGTCGAAAAGAAATTAAGGTTTTTGATGAAAACATTCCAGGGTTTTCTCCATATAATGGACTTCAATGGGGACCAAACGGTTCAAGGTCCAATTGAGAGTTTCAGTGCAGCTTCAAAGGGCTTTAAACGACACCAGACGATGAATAAGGGAACGAATTAAAAATGATGATGAAAAACGAACGAATCTTTTCCCGAGTCATTTGGTTCATTCAACAAATGAAACGAAATGACTATAAAAAAGATTCGTTCATTTTGATTAAAAAAGGAGAGTCACAAAGAACAGAGCAAGGCGAACATTTGAGCTTATAAAACTTAACGTTTTTTATTATTATTTTTTTTAATGAGCGATCGTTTCACTTGATAAAAGTTTGGTGTCGTTTAAAGCCCTTTGAACAGTTTGTAGTTAACTCTCATTTGGATTTTGAACTGTTTGGACCCCATTGAAGTCCATTATATGAATGTTTTCATCAAAAACCTTAATTTCTTTTTGACTGAAGAAAGAAAGACGTGGACATCTTGGATGACGTGCGGGAGAGTAGATTATGAACAAAAGTATTTTGTATTTTTTTTTAAAGTGAACAACTACTTTAACTACAATAAATACTTCTGCAATAACCAGTCCATTTTTAGGGCATGTAACGAGATTGATCAGATGGCTTACAAAACCAAATGTTTCGTTCATCACAGTAACTGGACTTTTGCAGAAAACTGCAGACATTCAGCATTACATTTTTTTGAAGAGATGCTTCAGAAAACTCAAGTTTGATCCCGGACAGTATCCACTAAACCACCAATTTTCAGTCATTTTTACAGGGTTGATAAGACATGCACTCAGTGTGCCTGTGGCCATATTACTGTAAAATAATATTGCTTCTTGCAACACTTTCGAAGTGAGTGACACTAAAAGCACGCTCGGTATACTTTTATCTGAAACAGATTAACGTGAATCTGGCAGTTTTTATTACAAAGTATCGCAACGGTTTGTAAACGAAATGTGAGTGACGCTAATAGGTTTGAAAATAGCGCAGCACTGACAATAAAGCTGAAGCAAACAAGAGATTAAAACATCTTTGCTGAAGCAACCGTGTCATTTTGAGCTCTTTTATCGTGACTGGTGTTTCACGGGACTCGTACCCGAGCGCTTCACACCACAAGAGCTGCTGAGAGAGCTGAACACACACACATATGTGATGAAAATGTCAAAATGAGTTTGTTTACAAATCATGCACTATGGGAAATGTGTTTTCAGCTCATAACAGTGTTGTGCAAAGAACCTTTTAAAGCAGTAATCTGCTCCTGTAATCATAATTGTGTGAAATGTAATCATAGAGAGAATTGTATGTATAGGTATACTGTAGGCAAAACGCTTTCCATGTTGAAAGATGCTAGAGTTTTGTTGGGGCAGCATGCAAACTAGACATCAGTGGTGAAATGTCAAGGACACATTCAGAGAGGAGGAAATTACAATACATCAATAAACAAATAATTACCAGAGGTCTCCTGCAATACACTCTAGACTGGTTCTGTCTGCACATATTTTGACATAATGTGAACAACATTAAAGAGAATTCATTAAAGAGATTCTTCAGGATTTAGCATTAAGCTTTGTATTAGCAGAAAACTTGTAGTATTTTCAAATAATCATGCTTTCCACCATCATATCCGACTGAGACGAGAGTTTTACGTATTTTTTGTCTGGAAAAAAATCCTCTGATGACGCAAAAATCGTAATTTTGTTCTCCCGCGACCCTCACTGGTCCCGCTCGCCACAGTAAACATGATGAATAGCGACTGTCGGACGCAAAAGCCGAATCTCGGATATTTTGGGCGACCTCGAAACATATTTTCGGGCAGACTCATCACGGATACTTGTTGTTTAACTCCTGCGCTCTGTAACCGGTAGGCGTGGCCTCCTAGGGCAGTGAAGCAAGTGCATTCTGGGAGTTGTTGTCTTTCATACACATAAGCCAAAAATACATTTTATGGCTTTTCTCAGTCTCGAAAGCTCCAAATTCAAAAATAATCTCCAGATCCTAATTCATTTATTTGAACATGTTCTGAACATGCATGCATCTGTTAAACTCTTGTTAAAGGGATACTTCAGGATTTAGCATTAAGCTTTGTATTAGTACCTGTAGTATTTTCAAATTACCGTGCTTTCCACCCTCATATCGCCCTGAGATGAGACATTTATGTATTTTTTGTCTGGAAAAAATCCTCCGAAGACGCAAAAATCGTCATTTTGTGTCATCGGAGGATGTGTTGTCCAGAGGCTAAAGACTACAGTCGCGCCGTTCTCCCGCGGCCCTCACTCGTCCCGCTCGCCACAGTAAACATGATGCAAAAGACGAATCCCGAATCACATTTTGGGCGATCTCGAAACACATTTTCGGGCAGACTCATCACGGAGACTTGTTGTTTAACTCCTGCGCTCTGTAACCGGTAGGCGTGGCCTCCTAGGGCAGCGAAGCAAGTGCATTCTGGGAGTTGTTGTCTTTCATACACATAAGCCAAAAATACATTTTCTGGCTTTTCTCAGTCTCGAAAGCTCCAAATTCAAAAATAATTTCACAGTTCTTCTACATAAATGACCCATTTTAAATACACATTCATCTTTCTAGAGGCGAAGTATCCCTTTAAGGAATTACTGTGCAGCATAACAAACATCTCTGGTATTTTGAGAATGGGAAAGAACAATTATATTTTGGTTTATCTGCAGTAAACATGCAATAACATTGTGATTAATAGTTTACACTATTAAGCATTTTATCGGTTTTTAGGTTTATGACTGGAGTTATTTACTGTAATATTTAAGACGGGTAAACTAGTCAAGGTCCATCAAGGAACAAAAATACTTGCCAAAGTAATATATATATATATATATATATATATATATATATATATATATATATATGCCTATTGCTTTTCTTGCTCCATTTGCCAAACGCTATATCCATTTGCCAAGATATCCTGAGGCAATCATGATGACACTGTGTTTACTGTATGTTTACTGTAGGCCTGCTGTTAGTGCAATATGGAAAATGTATATGATGAAGGCGGCCAAGTTACGATCGGCTCAGCACGAGCAGCTCATCATATCTGGATCCTGAACGCTGCAGAAAACCTTCGCGGTGGGCGAGAACGAGAGATAATGCCGTCTATTCAGGCCTGTTGTGTTTCTAGGCAAACACTCCCGATGAGCTCCATCTCAAACACTATCTCACATAACAAGAGGAATCTCTCAAAAACACAATAAGAGAATAAACTGCTAATACTCCCAGCACTTTATAAACACCGATGCGGGGAGAATAAGCCGTGCAAACACATAAATGCAGGCGGGCCGTGACAACAAACATGATATTTTCCAGTCGAGGAAACACAGAAGGTCTTTGATTTTTCCAATTAGTAAATAATTCAACAGCCGTGTTTTCACTTTCCGTAATTATTTGTGACTCCGGCTGTTTCCGGCTGGATTCTGCTGCATGTAAACACTTTCTCCACATCTGGAAAGAAGCAGCTTTACTGTCAGCTTCATTCGGGTTTTTAACAGCGGTAATATTCAATAACAACCTTTAAAATCAATCATTTAAAAATGTAGGTATTAAGCCATTAAAGCAATATGAAAAAATATTGTAACTCAAATTAAGAATCAAGGTCTAAAATAAATAAACATTTATCTTTTAAAAAAAATGAGGTACACACACACAACCGCCGACACACACCGGCCGCGACACCACCGCCGACACACACCGGCCGCGACACAACCGCCCGACGCACACCGGCCACGACACCACCGCCGACACACACCGGCCACGACACCACCGCCGACACACACCGGCCGCGACACAACCGCCCACCGCCCGACGCACACCGGCCACGACACCACCGCCGACGCACACCGGCCACGACACCACCGCCGACACACACCGGCCACGACACCACCGCCGACACACACCGGCCACGACACCACCGCCGACACACACCGGCCACGACACCACCGCCGACGCACACCGGCCACGACACCACCGCCGACACACACCGGCCACGACACCACCGCCGACACACACCGGCCACGACACCACTGCCGACACACACCGGCCACGACACCACCGCCGACACACACCGGCCACGACACCACCGCCGACGCACACCGGCCACGACACCACCGCCGACACACACCGGCCACGACACCACCGCCGACGCACACCGGCCACGACACCACCGCCGACACACACCGGCCACGACACCACCGCCGACACACACCGGCCACGACACCACCGCCGACACACACCGGCCACGACACCACCGCCGACACACACCGGCCACGACACCACCGCCGACGCACACCGGCCACGACACCACCGCCGACACACACCGGCCACGACACCACCGCCGACACACACCGGCCGCGACACAACCGCCGACACACACCGGCCGCGACACCACCGCCGACACACACCGGCCACGACACCACCGCCGACACACACCGGCCGCGACACAACCGCCGACACACACCGGCCACGACACAACCGCCGACACACACCGGCCACGACACAACCGCCGACACACACCGGCCACGACACAACCGCCGACACACACCGGCCACGACACCACCGCCGACACACACCGGCCGCGACACAACCGCCGACACACACCGGCCGCGACACAACCGCCGACACACACCGGCCACGACACAACCGCCGACACACACCGGCCACGACACAACCGCCGACACACACCGGCCGCGACACCACCGCCGACACACACCGGCCACGACACCACCGCCGACGCACACCGGCCACGACACCACCGCCGACACACACCGGCCACGACACCACCGCCGACACACACCGGCCACGACACCACCGCCCACCGCCCGACGCACACCGGCCACGACACCACTGCCGACGCACACCGGCCACGACACCACCGCCGACGCACACCGGCCACGACACCACTGCCGACGCACACCGGCCACGACACCACTGCCGACACACACCGGCCACGACACCACTGCCGACACACACCGGCCACGACACCACTGCCGACACACACCGGCCACGACACCACCGCCGACGCACACCGGCCACGACACCACTGCCGACACACACCGGCCACGACACCACTGCCGACACACACCGGCCACGACACCACTGCCGACACACACCGGCCACGACACCACTGCCGACACACACCGGCCACGACACCACTGCCGACACACACCGGCCACGACACCACTGCCGACACACACCGGCCACGACACCACCGCCGACGCACACCGGCCACGACACCACTGCCGACGCACACCGGCCACGACACCACTGCCGACACACACCGGCCACGACACCACCGCCGACACACACCGGCCACGACACCACTGCCGACACACACCGGCCACGACACCACCGCCGACACACACCGGCCACGACACCACCGCCGACACACACCGGCCACGACACCACCGCCGACACACACCGGCCACGACACCACCGCCGACACACACCGGCCACGACACCACCGCCGACACACACCGGCCACGACACCACCGCCGACACACACCGGCCACGACACCACCGCCGACACACACCGGCCGCGACACCACCGCCGACACACACCGGCCACGACACAACCGCCGACACACACCGGCCGCGACACCACCGCCGACACACACCGGCCACGACACCACCGCCGACACACACCGGCCACGACACCACCGCCGACACACACCGGCCACGACACCACCGCCGACACACACCGGCCACGACACAACCGCCGACACACACCGGCCACGACACAACCGCCGACACACACCGGCCACGATGAAGCCACGACACAACCGCCGACAATCGCCTCACAAAAACAGCAACATAATTTATGAAATGGCAAACACACATCTTCACTTACACACCACACACCTCTCTCTGTTTGATGAAGGTCTGATGGATGATGTGCACTGTGATGGCTGGAAAGGAAAATCACCCAGAAAGGAAAACACATAATCATAAGCAGTTTTATGAAAACACAGTCTATGAAGCCTCTATGCAAAATTCAGTATTAAAGGTATTCTTAATGGATTCAAAATGTGTTTTAAATAACTCTAACCACAGTTATGATACATTATATTTATTCCCTATTGTTTGAATAATATATATATATATATGTACGTATATATATATATATATATATATATATATATATATTTTTTTTTTTTTTTACTTCATTGAAAACTTAAAAAAAGTTTTGTGGCACTTGCTATCAACTAAAAAAAGCGTGGACTAAAGCTAAATGTTCTTTAAAAACAGTCATATTTGTGATCTTGGTCAAAAATGGAAAATTTAACAAACATAGAGCCATTTTTTATGTACAATTAACAAATCAGCACCTATAAATAGTCATTGATAATGTCTAAATATATATCCAAATGAAAAACCTGAGAAAAGTAAGTAATTATGTCTTAAAAATGTATAATCGTTTAGGGAACACACTCCTTCCTTGCATTGGAGTTTTAATCACCTATAGTTTTTCTAATATTTGTATTTATTTATATATTATAGAAACAAACGTGTAGCTCAAACAGTAGAGCGCTGGTGCTCGCAACGCCAAGGTCATGGGTCGATTCCCAGAGAAAGCAAGAACTGATAAGAAGGTAAACTTGTACGTTGAAATGGATAAAAGCGTTTGCCAAATGCATACATGTAAATGTATAATTGAGAGGTGAATATAATCTAGTCCCCTAAAAATAAAAAAATATATATTAATGAAACAAAACAGTATTCATTTTATTGCTAAGAATGCATTGGGAAAAAATGCCATGCTTATTGTGTTCGATGAGATCAGTGAGGTATACTAATACTAATCTAACGTACTATACATAATGTTAAAGGTGTCAAATAAACTTGCTTAAGCAACGTATTTATAGTTATGATGTGCTATGAGACATTATGAATACCTTCCTACATTGCATACACAGGCTTCATGGAAACTGATTTCTCCCTGTTTGCAGATCAATCATCAAAGGACAGATTTGAAAGAAGACACATTAACCCTTTATCTGATCGTGTGCAAACACTGAATATTTGCAGAGCTGAGGGAGAATTTAAAAGCAGATGAAGAAGAAACCGCATGCAAACCCCCAGAGCAAACTCTCTCTGTGCTGTGAGATGTAATGCTGGTCAGATATAATAACCTCCTGTATCAGCTTCATTTCATGCTGGATAACCAGCGCAGTCGGCCACCACACCTGAGGATCTGCTGAACCGGACCAGCTCTCCTAACGCCCGTTACTCACGCTTATCAACACTGAGGACACTTCACGACCTCAAACTACACAGAAAATCACATTTTTATGCATTTTCTATGCTTGTAATTAATGAACACCTGCTACAAAAATTTAGGACACATATAAATACTGGTAAAAGTTAATTTATTCCAGTAATTCAACTTAAAAGGTGTAACTAATACATTATATAGACTCATTACATGCAAAGTGAGATATTTACAGATATCTAATTTTGAATTTGGTGTTTTCATAAGCCATAATCATCAAAAATATCACGTTATCATAAAGGCTTGAAATATCTCACTTTGCCTGTAATGAGTTGCACCTTTTAAGTTGAATTACTGAAATATATTAACTTTTGCACCATATTCTAATTTTTCGAGTTTCACCTGTAATGTTTGAGAAACCTCAATAAATATAATAATCATCAAAGTAAAACAGACAAAATTAATAAAAAGCAAAACACTCAGTAGAAGATAGCTAATTTGGAATTAATTTTAAACTTTATAAATAAATAAATACTTTAATTTCATAAAATTATTTTTTAATATAATTTTTTAATTTTATACATCCATAATTTAAATAAATGCATAATAAATTAATTTTATTTATTAGCTTGTTCATTTATTTAAGTAACCATCATTTATTTAATGAATTAAATGTTTAAAATAAAACTATTTATTATTTGTAGCATTGTCTCGACGATAATTTCACTTTTATTTATTTATGGGGAAAAATATTTCTAGTACTGCTTTTATATTAATAAATAAATAAAATAATAATAAAAAACTGATTTTATTATAAAATACATATATTTCAGTATTGTTTTGATTTTTAATATTAGTTACTTTAATACATCATGTACTTTTATTTATTTATTTATTTATTTACGTAATTAAAAAAAGTTTATTCTGGTGTTGCTTTTATGATACATAAAAACATTAAAAAGAACACGCATAAATAAAATAAAAAATAAATGCATTCATGCAGGATTTTATATTTTATTTTATTTATTTATTTATTTATTTATTTATTACTGTGGGTAATAATTACTAATAATCATAATAGTCACAGTATGAGTAATTTTAATCCTGTGTGAAAATGGTTTATTGCAATATAATCATTAAATTATGAGCAATACGAAAGCAAAAACGTGATAATTACACCAAACTGACATTCCATTCAGTCAATTTACCCATTCCCTTGAATAAACTTTACATTACATGTATATTATGATGTATTTATTGTTGCTGTTCTCTGTAGAGATGAAGATGGACGCGTGCAGATGTTGATAAAGTCACACAGCGCCGGCGGCGGACAGAAGCCGGTTCATCAGCCCGCACGTTCGCCATGTAATACTTTCACACTCGTTTAGCTCTGATAATTATGTGTGGATTCTGCCTCAGGAATTACAGCGGCGCAATGTTCTCTCTAAACGGAGAGTTAATAAAATCATGTTTTATGAGTCATTTGAACTACATTTCGTGAAAAAGCTATTAAGCTTAATGGGTGAAGAGGAACAGTCATTTCAGTGTCTGCATGATGGGATATTCAGGAAAGCTGATTATGCAATAATGCCACCAGATATACCAAATATGGGAGTATTCTTTAGTGAATTATTCTACTGATTTTTTTCAGATTTTTAATTAAGTTTAATTCCATTCACTTTATTTATTCCCATATCATATTTATTTCAGTAATTCAAGTTAAGAGGTGAAACTACACTCTAAAAAATGCTGGGCTGTTTTAACCCAATTTTGGGTCAAATATGGACAAACCCAGCCATTGGGTTACATTTTTAAATTACATTTTTAACCCAATGTTTTAGTTTGTCCATATTTGACCCAAAATTGGGTTAAAACAACCCAGCATTTTTTAGAGTGTAATATATTATATAGACTCATTACAAGCAAAGTGAGATATTTCAAGCCTTTATTTGTTATAATTTTGGTTATGAAAACCCCAAATTCATAATTAGAATATATTGAAAAGGTTTTCATAAGCTGTAAGCTGCCATTATCATCAAAATTATAACAATGAAGGCTTGAAATATCTCACTTTGCCTGTAATGAGTCTATATAATATATTAGTTTCAGCTTGTTAAGTTGAATTACTGTAATAAATGCAACTTTTGCACGATATTATAATTTTTCAAGTCTCACCTGTGTATAATTCCATTAATTTTATCCCATGCATTTTAATATATAAAATATATATTTCTTTTTTTCTGTCTTTACTGTTACCCTAAATATCATCTAAAGCGCTCTCAAAAGCGCTTTACCTCAAGAGTTACATCGTGACATTTCCATAAATAATGCATTAAGCACCACTTGAGAGAACTGTGTGTTCCTTCTGTGCTCTATTCATGGCAAAAAGCAATTTTTGAAAAGAGACCCACCACCAGCACTTCTTAGCAAACACTACATTAAAGAGACAGAAACAATAGAGTCTCAGAAGAGCCCAGAGAAAAACCTAAAAATAGTCTATAGAGAGCCTAAGCCCCTCCCCTTCCGGTCGGACCTTATTTCGGAAAAATATTGTATGGTAGTCAATGGCGAGAGACAACTAATATTTTAATCTGGTTTGAATTGTGCCCTGAATTACACAATTGATTTCTGTCAATTTAAAAGAGACATTTTAAAGTCAAGAAAGTTGCAGTTTGATGGTATAAGACTGTGAAAATACGTAAAAGACTACAAACCAAAAAGGCGCACATTTTCTCTCAATGAATGAAGCTAACTTTACTGAAGCTAACGTCCGTCATTCTATAGTCTAACGTTATAATCGTAACGTTAACGTACCGCGGGTCTCGCTCGTTGTTTCGCTTCCCGCGAGATGTAGTTCATTGAGTGATTTTCACATAAACGAAATGTTACTCTTCTGTTTTATGACAAACTGCGACTTTCTTGACTTTCATAATTAAGTTTTAAATTGACAAACATCACGGGCCCTATTTTAACGATCTGAAACGCAAGTATCAAGCGAGAAGCTCAAGTATCTTTGTGGGCGGGTCTTGGGCGCTGTCGCTATTTTACCGGCGGGATAAATGACTCTTGCGCCCGACGCCAGTTTAAAAGGGGTTGGTGTGAAGTAGCTTCATTATTCATAGGTGTGGTTTGGGCGTAACGTGAAATAAACCAATCAGAGCGTCACCCAACATACCCTTTAAAGGAGTAGTTCACTTTAAAAAAAAAACTTTTGCTGATAATTTACTCACCCCCATGTCATGCAAGATGTCCATGTCTTTCTTTCTTCAGTCGAAAAGAAATTAAGTTTTTTTTCATTTTTCTCCATATAATGGACTTTTTAATGGGGTCCAAACGGTTCAAGGTCCAAAAGACAGTTTCAGTGCAAACTGCAAACTGTTCAAAGGGCTTTAAACGATTCCAGACGATGAATAAGGGTCTTATCTAGCGAAATGATCACTCATTAAAAAAATAAATAACAAAGTTTAAGTTTTATAAGCTCAAATGCTTGTCTTGCTCTGTTCTGTGATGCGCGTTCGTGACTCTCCTGTTCGAACTCGTTCATCAAAATGAACGAATCTTTTTTCGTGTCATTTGGTTCATTCAACGAACGAAATTAATGAGAAAAGATTTGTTCATTTTGATGAACGAGTTCGAACAGGAGAGTCACGAACGAACGCGCGTCACAGAACAGAGCAAGACGAGCATTTGAGCTTATAAAACTTAAACTTTGTTATTTATTTTTTAAATGAGCGATCGTTTTGTTTGATAAGACCCTTATTCATCGTCTGGTTTCATTTAAAGCCCTTTGAACAGTTTGCATTTTGCACTGAAACTCTCTTTTGGACCTTGAACCGTTTGGTCCCCATTGAAGTCCATTATATGGAGAAAACCCTGGAATGTTTTCATCAAAAACCTTAATTTCTTTTCACCTGAAGAAAGAATGACATGGACATCTTGGATGACATGGGGGTGAGTAAATTATCAGCAAAAGTTTTTTTTTTTAAAAGTGAACTACTCCTTTAAATATAGTACCCACTCGAATAGTACGTGATTTCGGACAGCTGCCCGGAGGCGTTGCCAAAATAGTGGCCGCGTCGAGTGACAGGACTTGCCTAAAAGGATTTTGACAACGTGCCACTGACTTTATCCCAGGTTTTTTCTGGTCAATGGCATGTTTGCGCCAAAACACGCCTCCTTTTTGCACCGACCCGTCCAGGGAGCGCAAGTTCAATCCCTAGTTTACCAACGTGCGTCTGTGGAGGGAAAAATCGCAAGATAGGGCCATATATGTGTAATTCAGGGCACATTTCAGACGTAATAAAAAGAGAAGTTGTCTCTCGCCATTGACTACCATACATATTTTTTCCGAAATAAGGTCCGGAAGCGGAGGGGAGGGGCTTAGGCTCTCGATTACAAAACGATCCGGGAGAGCGTAAGGAAAGCCGACAGGAACCCCGGAGAGAGCCATCATACAGCTGACACACATCTAACGGTGTGAGAGAAGAGCGTGGGATGGTGAAGAAGAAGAGCTTGCCTGAGTGAACTCCTGCTCTACCTATCCTGATGGACATCTGCTCTTCCTCATCCTCCTCTTCCTCACACAGGCCAGCCAGAGAGCTCCTCTTCCTCTTCTTCTTATCGCCCAGTTTACCATCAGACGGCAGCGCCAGAGCCATATGAGGGTCCGACACGATCCCCTGCAAAAAATGAGGTGGACACATATAAACACGATCCAAATGGCATCGAATGTGAACTATTGAATGAGATCTCATCTGTAATAATAAAAAAGTCCATATCTGACATCAGTGCCTTTGAAAAGCCTAGGCTGAGTGACACGATTTGTCTAGATGTCAACCAAGAAAATATCTCCCTACGCAAACACAGGACGCCAATGGGCTTTCAGTCAGATATCGACCTATATATATCTATTCGTCTTTAGAAAAAGATTAGCTTTTGAAAACAGAAGCACGGTGAAATTGCAGACATCTATTTCAGAGCTGCCATTAATAAAGAACCTGAGGCTGTGAATAAGTAAAGGCATAACCATTACGAACTCAACATGGGGGGAAATCTATTGCAAAACAAAAACATACACGCCGCCAGCCTGAAAATGAGCTCTAATGGATGACACAGACACACTGAGATATGTTTACCGCCCATTTCTCTACATTTTAATATGATAATCAAATAAATGATATTATTTAATCACACTGTACGAATGGCTGACCATTAAAAAGAAAGAAAACGCCGCCTAATTCTACACTGCAAACTATCCTGACTTCACTGCATAAACCTCATCTCAAAGCCAACACTTTAATAATGGCATCTTCTCTGATGTATGTGGCATAACTTTATGAGTTATGAGCAGATGTGAGCAGACAAAACAAACACTTCTGTTCTGAAAGTGCACATCGTGTGTCTCTTCCATTATAGACACTGTTTCTTATATTGATTTTTTGCCCTTTATGGGTAAGAGTCAACATCACCGCAGCTTTAATTACGTAGCGGTGACAAATTAACCTTATAAAACGCATACACTGTTATTATACACTATTGTCATTATTATTATTATTATGAACTGTTATTATTACTATTTAATGTAATATATACCGCTTTTTTTGTGCAATCTCCCGGTTTCCATTATATCCATTATCTATGCATTTTTCCTTTTAATATGGGTTAATACGATCAGATGTGAAGATAATATTCACTTTATTATAAACACTGGCAATGAATGAACGAACAAATGAAATCTTGAATGAATGAATGGAATTTTGAATGAATGAATGAATGAATGAGTGAATGAATTAATGAATGAAATATTGAATGAATGAAAGAAATCTTGAATGAATGAATGGAATTTTGAATGAATGAATGAAATCTTAAACGGATGAATGAATTAGATTTTGAATGAATGAATGAAATCATGAATTAATTAATGAAATATTGAATGATGAATGAAATCTTGAATGAATGAATGAATGAAATTTTGAATGAATGAATGAATGAAATCTTAAATGAATGAAAATTTTGAATAAATGAATGAAAGAATGAATGAGTGAATCAATGAAAGAAATCTTGAATGAATGAATGAAATATTGAATGAATGAATGGAATTTTGAATGAATGAATGAAATCTTAAATGAATGAAAATTTTGAATGAATGAGTGAATGAATTAATGAATGAATGAATGAAATATTGAATGAATGAAAGAAATCTTGAATGAATGAATAGAATTTTGAATGAATGAATGAATTAATGAAATCTTAAATGAATGAAAATTTTGAATAAATGAATGAAAGAATGAATGAGTGAATGAATGAAAGAAATCTTGAATGAATGAATGAAATATTGAATGAATGAATGGAATTTTGAATGAATGAATGAATGAAATCTTAAATGAATGAAAATTTTGAATGAATGAGTGAATGAATGAATGAATGAAGAATGAATGAATGAATGAATGAATGAAAGAAATCTTGAATGAATGAATGGAATTTTGAATGAATGAATGAATGAAATCTTAAACAGATGAATGAATTAGATTTTGAATGAATGAATGAAATCATGAATGAATGAATGAATGAAATCTTGAATGAATGAATGAAATCTTGAATGAATGAATGAAATTTTGAATGAATGAATGAATGAAATCTTAAATGAATGAAAATTTTGAATAAATGAATGAAAGAATGAAGAGTGAATGAATGCAAGAAATCTTGAATGAATGAATGAAATATTGAATGAATGAATGGAATTTTGAATGAATGAATGAATGAAATCTTAAATGAATGAAAATTTTTAATGAATGAGTGAATGAATGAATGAATAAAATATTGAATGAATGAAAGAAATCTTGAATGAATGGAATTTTGAATGAATGAATGAATGAAATCTTAAACAGATGAATGAAATAGATTTTGAATGAATGAATGAAATCATGAATGAATGAATGAAATCTTGAATGAATGAATGAAATCTTGAATGAATTAATGAAATCTTGAATGAAAGAATGAAATCTTAAATGAATGAATGAATGAAATTTTGAATGAATGAATGAATGAATGTAATCTTGAATGAATGAATGAAATCTTAAATCAATGATTCAATCAATGAATCAATTAATGAATCAATCAATCAACCAATCACAAACGAATGAACGAACAAACCAACATCAATAGTGACTCTCACAAGGCTCTGCCTGAAGATGCTCATGTCATCTTGCGTTTGACAAAGAAATCAATAAAAGCTCTTTCAGGCAATCCAGGAAAGTCAAACGCCTCTCATCTCTAAAATTGAATATGAAGGAAATGCCAATGTCACGACCACAAGTGAAGGAATATCAGAAATCCACTAAAAGCACCAGAGAGCCCAACATAATCTCTATAATCAAACCACACGAGCAATCTGTGCGCCCGAGACAGGTGAAACTCCAATAATTAGAATATCAAGTTCATTTATTTCAGTAATTCAACAGGCAAAGTGAGATATGTCAAGACTTTATTTGTTATAATTGTGATGATTATGGCTTACAGCTCTTATCTAGCTCTTATCTAATGTCCTCACAATCTCAGATCATTTATTGCATTACGGACACACCATGTTCTCAAACCAAATCATAATGTATCATTGAAACAGCATGTGCAAGCCGTGTCCTCTCGCATTATCTCTCCACCAATATACATGTTCAATATCGTATCGACTGAGAAAAACTCAATTGTCAAAGTATTTTACTGGAACATGCATTGTGACAAAATGATTGCTCCGTTTAATCACAGTCTGTGCACGGGTGGCAATAAACGCATCATGTTTGTCATCCTGTGTCCTTTGTTTGTGGGTAAGTTACGAGCGCTGACATGCGAAATCAATCCAAACGAGCAAGTCGTTAGCAGAATTTATGGAGGTAGGATACACGGGGATATATCCTCTTATCATCAGTCCTCTATACACCAGATGACACGCACCGGCCGTTCCCACCGGGCCAATAAACACCCTTGTTATTGACCCACCGTTCTCCTTAAAAGGCATCATATCATAAAAAAAGTCATTGATCCTTTGAAATAAACAAGTTTCATATTCTCAGCGGCGCCCAAAATTATTAGGACAAATTGTGGTTGTCAAATGTTATTGGAACATGTTGATGGTTAACTTGAGCCTCAAACACACACTAAAATCTTATATTTAAACACCAGTAGGTGGCGACAAATGGCCGTCTTTGTGAGAGATTCAGCGTTTCATTCATTCAACCGATTCGTTTGCCATTATATTTTTAGAACAATACTATCTTAGAAAAGACCTTGATTAACTATATATAATTTGAAAGCTTACAATCTCTAGTTTCCATATTGGGTGACTGATTTTCAAAATAAATTACACAGGAGCCGTAATTTATCAATTTGCAACTAGAATATTTTCATACTCATAAGGTGTGTTCGGGTTTTTATTTTGAAATGAAAAAAAGGTAGAAACCTCAGTTTGTTTTCATGCCAAGAGTTCAAAAGATTGCATCCATTCAATTATTTTAGGAAAAAAGGTCTGAAAATGTTTTAAATATTATGAAAAAAAATAGATTCACCATTTGTGTTATGGCAATAAGCTATAATATGAATATGAATATGAATATGAACATGAATATGATTCACCATTTGTGTTATGGCAATAAGCTTATGAGTATGAAAATATTCTAGTTGCAAATTGATAAATTACGGCTCCTGTGTAATTTATTTTGAAAATCAGTCAAAACCAAGCATGCGTGTTCTTGTATCTGATTCCTAGAGGTTGAATTCGTATCAAAATCTGCCAAACTTCCCATACTACTTCTGAATAGGATTTCTACTTCATAAATTGTGTGAAATTTGTGAAAATAATGGTTCATATCACTCAAAACACATATGGAAATGGAGGCGCCCTTATATGGGCTGTAATGGAGTCTGGTTGTGCCCTAGTGGAAGCGTTCGGTACTGCGCCCAAACTAAATCTCACAGAAAGCTCATTTTTTGAGATATCAACCTAAAATTTGAAACACAACTTGTTCAGATTTTTGGCTTTGATTTTTCTGCCGTTTTAGACTAGCCCAGGTTTTGAAAATATATATTTTATATAAAATATGAATAGTTAATTTGTATTACATTGTACATTTCTATAAACTCAAACTTCTATAACTTTTTTTCAGTTTCACTTTCTTAATTTATTTCACTTCAAAAAAAATCTGCCAAATGTCTTCTTTAAAACGAGACCAATCTTACGTCTATATTCCAAAGCATTCTTGAATTACAACCATTTAAGTTTGAAATGAGCATTTCCAAAAAAGGGGGGGTGACAGTTTTATAAAAATACCCGTGTCCGTGTGGACAAGGCCTGAGAGGCAACATCAGTATTGCAAACCCCTCCATGTTGCAGTTGTTGTTGTCGACAAATGCCTAACCAACGCAACGTCATTGCCATAGAAACCAATGCAGATATTCCAGAAAACGAAATCACACAAATCAGATCTGAACAGTTGCAATACACATTCAATCATTTTAGATCAGATTCCAATCGGATACAATAATAATGGGATTTGGACTGACAGACTGAGCCTGTGAGTTGCTTTTTTGCCTTTTATTTTGAGTTGGTTGCAGGAAAAACTTTTTTTTTCCACAGCAGAGAGACCACATCACTATCTATTCACATCAAATCTATTCTCACTCTGGTGTGAAGACATCAAGCTTAGAGACAGCTGGAGAATGCTGTCAGTGATTGAAAGAGCAGAGTGGCAAAGTGCATGTGTGCGAACTGGGATTTCTCAAGCTCCTGCGGATCTGCTGTAGAAAAGACTCAGAAGCTACACTTCGTGAACATGCAACTAGCGCTGTTTACAGAAATGCTTCATGCACATCCATCCAGATTGGCTCATCACAATGTCCTGCTCCAATCAGATCAAAGCCTCATTCGTTAGGTGAGCTTAATGAGATCTGCTTGATTAGTTAGACTCCACAGCTGGACTCCCTGAACAGATGAGCACAGGCATGAGCTCAGATTAGTGTGTGACTTATGGGATGGAGCATTTGTCCAACAAATGGAGATGGATTTTACATTAGTATGGATCATTACTTGAGCTCAGAATATATATTAGACATTATCATCTAGACATCTACAGATAAAAGGTACCAGTGAGACAACCAGTGATGATGCTTCTATTTTCAATGTAAAATCTAAAAAAAATACTGTTATTTACGTAATAATCTGACTGATGATCATGTTATCCAGCATGATTTGAGAATCCAAAGAGCATCTTAGCTTGAAGTCAATCATTGTATCCCTTAAAACTCGTCTTTGATCACCAAAATAGACATATTCAAAGTTTTATTCCATAAAAATATTATCTTCATGGCGTACAATACGAACTTACACACTGTTCACTTATCAACTTACACATGGTGTGTGTTAAAGCAGATTAAAAACACCACATAGACACATAACCAACTGGATTTTCACCACAGGGCTTTAAATGTTTCCTAATCATTTTCTTAAACTAAATCCAAACACATTTATTTATTTATTTATTTATTTATTTATTTATTTATTTATTTATTTATTTATTTATTTATTTATTTATTTATTTATTTATTTATTTATTTATTTATTTATTTATTTATTTATTTATTTATTTATTTATTTATTTTTATTTAATTTAATTTAATTTAATTTATTTATTTATTTATTCATTTCAGATGTTAAATTCCAGAGATCCAATTTGACATTTGGACCCCAATTACATTAATGGGCAAATCCCCACAAATTAGCTCAAATTCTATCCCAAAATCAAAAATAATGTTCTTGAACAAATCCTGTGAGATTCACCTTAATTTATACGCAATGACTTCGAAAAAGAAAGCTCACCTGAAGTCTCTGACACCATCATGGTGTCCTAAAGTAGGCATAAGACCTTAGGTATCATTCAACATGGGGTGAATTATGAACCGAGAGGCGAGAAAAACGACCAGATCTTCAAGATCTTCTCATCAATGAGCCCAATATTATCATCCCAGCCATCTTCTCTTAAAGCAGTAGTTCACTTTAAAAAAAAACTTTTGCTGATAATTTACTCATCCTCATGTCATTCAAGATGTCCACGTCTTTCTTTCTTCAGTCGAAAAGAAATTAAGGTTCCAGGATTTTCTCCATATAATGGACTTCAATGGGGTCCAAACGGTTCAAGGTCCAAATGAGAGTTTCAGTGCAGCTTCAAAGGGCTTTAAACGACACCAGACGATGAATAAGGGTCTTATCTAGCGAAATGAGCAGCCGTTTTAAAAATAAATAAAAAACATTACGTTTTATAAGCTCAAATGCTCGCCTTGCTCTGTTCGACTCTCCTGTTCGAACTCGTTCATGAAAATGAAAGAATCTTTTTTCGAGTCATTTTGTTAATTTTGTTCGTTGAATCAACCAAAAGACTCGTTCATTTTGATGAACGAGTTTGAACAGGAGAGACACGAACGCGCATCACAGAACAGTGAGCATTTGTGCTTTTAAAACCTAAACTTTTTTATTTATTTTTGAAACGACCAATCGTTTCGCTTGATAAGACCCTTATTCATCGTGTGGTGTCGTTTAAAGCCCTTTGAAGCTGCACTGAAACTCTCATTTGGACCTTGAACCGTTTGGACCCCATTGAAGTCCATTATATGGAGAAAAACCTTGGAATCTTATTTTCTTTTCGACTGAAGAAAGAAAGACGTGGACATCTTGGATGACATGCGGGTGAGTAAATTATCAGCAAAGGTTGTTTTTTTTTTTTTAAAGTGAACTACTCCTTTAAATCTCAATCTCCATTTCAATTCTCAAATTGGACATCTGTTCCCATCTCTTCCCAACCTTCCTTTCATCCTTACAAACCTATTTCACCATCCATTTTTGAGTCCACCCTCATTTCAAAATCGAGCACCCCACTTAAGATAGCCTACATATTTCTCAGATTTGGATCGAGTTTTAATGGATTTGGAGACCGTGGAGATATATGACCCAGATGCCATCCCTCGAATCTACACAAAGACAGTAAGCTTGAGTGACACACGAAGATGCTTTCAGTGCTGATTATGAGCACCATGACCACCACTTCAGTTCTAGGACACACTCCTACACCAACCCGCTCTCGCTCGACCACCTGTGGGGAGAACATGTTGTGGCTGTAAGGCTCGAGACACACTCTGACCCACTAAAACCTGTTCCTGCAAGCCCTTCTCTCAGAAACACACTGGATTTGACTGAATTGAATAAATATAAGATACAACATCTCCTTTTCAAGATAACATTCTCAGAGCTGGAGCGCCTGAATGCCGTCTGAAGTCGCTGAAAAGGGCTCTCATATTGGCAATCTTAACCATCTGCAATAATTAGACTCCTCCTCTTACAAGTCTCTCATTATTCACATTCTCAGACTGATCCTGAAGCCAGTGAAGTGTGCAAGACGAAAACAGTGTGTGATTGGAAATATAACATCACGTACACACAACCGTTTCTGTTTCATCACTCGTGGAGAGTTAATGAAACGCTGTGGGGAAATATAGAAGATGCTGATTTCAAGGACAGTTTGCATTGCCTTTTAAATTGTTGCATACTGTATTTAGAGAGCATGTACAAATATATACGAGGCATCATCATTTTTTATAGGAAATAAATGGAAGCAATCGTCATAACACAAAACTGAAGAAAAAAAAACAAGGGAATGAGGAACTATAGGGTCATGTGATTTTGACAGAAATAATACAAATATTGATCTATCAATGTATGTATCTAAAAATGGTCTATTCATCCATCCATCCATCCATTAATCCATCCATCCACCCATCCACCCATACATCCATTCTTCCATCCATCCATCCATCCATCCATCCACCCATCCACCCATCCATTAATCCATACATCCATCTATCTATTCATCCATCCATTAATCCATCCATCCACCTATCCATCCATCCACCCATACATCCATTCATCCATCCATCCATCCATTAATCCATCCATCCATCCACCCATACATCCATTCATCCATCCATCCATCCATCCATTAATCCATCCATCCATCCATCCACCCATCCACCATCCACCCATCCATCCATCCATTAATCCATACATCCATCCATCCACCCATCCACCCATCCACCCATCCATCCATCCATTAATCCATACATCCATCCATCCATCCATTAATCCATCCATCCACCCATCCATCCATGCATCCATCCACCCACCCATTAATCCATCCATTAATCCATTAATCCATCCATCCACCCATCCACCCATCCATCCATCCACCCATCCACCCATCCATCCATCCATCCATTAATCCATCCATCCATCCATCCATCCATTAATCCATCCATCCATCCATCCATCCACCCATCCATCCATCCATTAATCCATCCACCCATCCACCCATCCATCCATCCATCCATTAATCAATCCATCCATCCATCCATCCATCTATCCATTAATCCATCTATCTATTTATCCATCCATCCATCTGTCTATCCATCCATCCATCTATCATCCATCTATCAATGTATCTATCTATCTATAATTTGTCTACCCATTCATCCATCCATTCATCTATAAATTGTCTATCCATCTATCTATCCATCCATCTATCCATCCATCTATCTATAATTTGTCTATAAATGATCAATCAATGTATCTATCAATGTATCTATCAATGTATCTATCAATGTATCTATCAATGTATCTATCTATCTATCTATCTATCAATGTATCTATCTATCTATCTATCAATGTATCTGTCTGTCTATCTATCTATCTATCTATCTATCTATAATTTGTTTATCTATAATTTATCTATACATCCATCCATCCATCTATAAATTGTCTATCCATCTACGTATCTATCCATCCATCTATCAATGTAGCTATCTATCTAAAATTGTCTATCCATTAATTTATCTATTTATTTATCTATTTATGCATCTATCTATCCATCTATCTATCTATATATCTATCTATCTGTCTGTCTGTCTGTCTAAAATTGTCTATCCATCCATACATACATCAATCTATCTAAAAATTGTGTTTATTTAATTTCAAATCTATCATTTAATCTGAAACCTAAACTCAAGACTAATAAAAGCATTTAATAAATGTGCTGAGATGAGATATAGAGACATGTAAGTGAAAATCAAGAAGAGGAAATTAAAGGGATTAAAATGAGATTAATCGCTGCAATACGTATGTGTCTTCCCCATAGACCTGGCTGACCTTTCCACATTAAGATGGTCATAAGGTACAAAAGTGCCTGACAAACTACTCCAAAACCCAGCCGCATCTCACCAGCACATCATGTGTCATTTCAAAAAAGGCTTTTTGAAGGACTCCTCAACCCAAAGTAAATGCTATCAGCTCACAACCGGGAGAGAATGAAGACAATTACGTTCTAACCGGGACAATTTAGTGTTCCTGTGTGAGCGAGAGCAACCGAGCCCTGATGGACGTCTCGTTCAAATCAAGGAAAAGAGGAAATCTGCCACAAAGCGAATCAAAAAACACAAAAGCTCTCCTTTATATGCCTCCATGGTGGCATTTTCATGCAAATATATTCAGGAATGCCAGCACTGGTGTGTGAATCATCAATATTACAACATCTGGTTGAAAGCACTGGCTCAGGGTCTTGGCACACACTCCGGTCACTGCAATGTTATTCAGCACCGATGTGAATAGGTGGCATTCAAAAGACAGACATAATAATAGATACACACAATTATGGGATTCGCACCGGATCAAGCCGCACAGCAACATTGTCCTGACAATTATGTAAATATGTAAATATATGCGCCTGAGAATAAAACAAACAGGATTTTAGTGCCCAATCATGTTTTGTGCTGCTGCTCTGTCAAGATCTTTTGTTCACGTTCTGCAGAAGATTAATATATGCAATGTGGTAATATAATTAATTATATAGGCCTAAATTAAATAGATTAATTATAAAATGCATTAAATTAAAAATGATATAATTAATTATTTTACCACATTATATGCATGATTATACTTTTTTTTTTTTTTTTTTGATTGATTGATTTCAAGTAATATTCTAATTTTCTGAGATTTTGAATTTGGGATTTTCATAAGACGTAAGCCATAATCATCATATATATTTTTTTCTTTCTTTTTTTACGGCTGTATATTTAATTAGTTAACTTAATTTGCATGCACCTCAGATGTTGATCATCTTCATAAAGTTGATTGGTGATGAACATGAAGCCGGGCAACAGCTCGCTGTGTGATAAAGCCTATAGAATGCAGTTAAATGGCCCTTAAAATCAACATATCAGGGCAAAAATGCCCCCGTATGAGTTTTAGTGTCATATTTATATCATGATAGAGTTAAGCAATATCACACTAGTGCCGTTTTTGTCCTGAATAGCATAAGTGCAAATATAATATTGTTTTTTTTTTCAACAATTCAATAAATAAGAATTTAATATTGTTTTTTGACACATCTGCTTTTGCTCAATTTTGCCAACAAAAATATTTCCCACACAGTAATATGTGCTGTGCTTCGTTTTATTATTATTATTTGTTTATTATTCATTTTATTTGATTAATTAGATTTATTCTATCACAGATAAGATTAGATTAGATTAGATTAGAATAGAATAGAATACAATAGAATAGATTAGAATATAATAGATTAGATTAGAATACAACAGATTAGATTAGAATATTTTAGAATAGATTAGATTTGATTAGAATAGATTAGATTACAACAGAATAGAATAGAATAAAACAGAACAGAATAGATTAGATTAGAATATTTTAGAATAGATTAGATTTGATTAGAATAGAATAGATTAGAATACAACAGAATAGAATAGAATAGAATACAACAGAATAGATTAGATTAGAATATTTTAGAATAGATTAGATTTGATTAGAATAGATTAGATTAGAATACAACAGAATAGAATAGAATAGAACAGAACAGAATAGATTAGTATAGATTAGAATAGAATCGATTAGATTAGAATACAATAGAATAGATTAGATTAGAATATATTAGAATAGATTAGAATTGAATAGAATAGAATAGACTAGATTAGAATATATTAGATTAGATTAGAATACAACAGAATAGATTAGATTAGATAAAATAAGATTAGAATAGATTAGTATAGATTAGAATAGAATAGAATAGAAAAGATTAGACTAGAATAGATTAGAATTAGGGGTGTCACGATTTCGATATTAAATCGAAATCGATCGAAATTAATTCAATGGTATCGAAATCGAAATAAAAAATGGTATCGTCGATACTGCCACGCCCCATGTCGCGTCCGTGATGGAAAGTTCGGATCGTTTTACTGACTCTATTGTTCAATCTCGTTCATCAAAATTAACTAAACTTTTTTTCTAGTCATTTCAGGGGCTTTAAATGTTATACTATTAAGTTATGTTACTTGTTTTTGTTATATTTTAAATTTGGCAATGGTGCAGTGTACATTGTGAACAAATTTATATTGCATAATGCATAAATGTGTAGTCTAAAAATTGCATAGCAATCTGCGCTTTACATTTTTTTTTTAAATCGAGAATCGAATCGAATCGTGACCTTAGAATCGATAACTTAATCGAATCGAGGATTTGGAGAATCGTGACACCCCTAATTAGAATACAATTGAATAGATTAGAATATATTAGAATAGATTAGAATAGAATAGATTAGATTATAATAGAATAGAATAGAACAGATTAGATAAAATAAGATTAGAATAGATTAGTATAGATTAGAATAGAATAGAATAGAAACGATTAGACTAGAATAGATTAGAATACAATTGAATAGATTAGAATATATTAGAATAGATTAGAATAGATTAGATTAGAATAGAACAGATTAGACTAGAATAGAATAGAATAGAATAGAATAGAATATTTATTTGTCATTGTAACAAATACAACGAAATTAAGTATAGTCCTTGTCAGGTGCCAAAAATAAAAAAATACAAAAATACAAAAATCATTTAGTAATTAATTAGATTAATACATTTTTCCATTACACGAGAGTAGATGTTAAAACTTCATGCCGATTTGTACTAGGCTTTCGCCAAGATAATCACAAACTAAGACGTAGCTTTATAGTAACCTACATACCGACGGAAAAACGGACAGATAGATGGGTAGATAGATGGATAGATAAATCACTTTTGTCCTTTAACATGCAACATTGTTTTTCAATTCCAGAAGGGCAGAAACAGAAATGAACAGAGCCGGACTGGGGCTCCAGGGGACGGCAGATGATGTTTACACAACCATAGGCATCTGACGAGTCCAACAAACGAGGTGAGATCGGGTCAAGCAGACCCACGGCTAATGTTTCATATCACAGATGCATGATTGACTTCACTACACACATGAATGCTGTTAAATGAGCCGCAGCCAATGGCGTTTGTGATCAGCTTGACCTCTGACCTGAGGTGACTAATAGCATGAAATAGAGCACTCCATCAAGCCTGTGTTTATTTGAGGAGAAAACAGAGTAACAACTGATCATCAGTCAGTTATATAGCGATCAAACTCTTATTAATCTCTGATGCAGTTCGCACACAAAACGGGCCAGAAGAAGTAGGAATGTGCCGAAAGTCACCATGAAATTAAAATTCACAATTCCTATTTGTTTATAGAATATTGCTGTATTTATTATTTTTTAGCGATTTATCCATGCACACCTTTTTTTTTATTAATAGCCTCGTAATTTTGCATCAGAATAAGTTCCTCTTGACTTGCAGCATTTCTTCTGTTCTCTGATGATGTGGGCGGGGCAACCTGTCACTCACATGAGATCAGCCAATAGCAAACCACAACCAACCAATCAATTCCACACAGGCACAATCAAGCCCCGCCCACATTTGATCTTGTTCCAGAAGCGTTTCACTCGGATATACGACACAATAGAGGAGAAAAGACCAGCGCAACCATTTTTACCACTTATTAAAATATTTGTGAATAATCAATCAAATGACTTTCAACAAATGACACCTTTTTTTTGTTAAATTACCAAAACAAATGTAGGTTTTGCTCAAATAATTTAAGTAGTTTATGTATTTACTTATTTTTATAGTGTTTTATGTTTCTTTGTCAATATTATGTTTAGATTGCATTTTTTAATAAGATGTATAATTTATCAATTAATGTTTAGATGCTCATTTATCTGCAAGAAAACATAAAAAACTGAAGAGTGCAGCATGATTATAAATACTGCATAAACATGCAAAAAAATGTAAAAATGTATTTACATATATCTCAAGTATTTAATTAAAATTAAATACTAAAATGACCATATATTTCTATAAAAAAATAGACAATTTAGTAATTTAATGAAGAAGCCAAAACAACTATTGCGAAATATACCACAGTATAAAATAGCTTGTATACTGTGATCTGGGATTTTCACAATCGCACACATTAGACGATGCAAAAACTGGTGTAAACATGAGCAAAAACTGTCTAATATAAACGAGCTACACTTCATGAATGAATTAGTGATGGACTAATTAGTCAAACCCATTTAGGCCAACTCAATAGTTAATATTCAGTAATAATAATGATTTGACTATCAGATAAGAACAAAACTGAATAATGACACTAGAGATGCTTTAAATCTGAATTAAATTAGTTTCATAATTGATTAACGACACTATTATTGAACCGAATTGAGTTGAAGAGCTGATTAATGGCTAAATCCGGTAATAGACAAAGCACTATAGAAATAAATGCATAGACTTGCCATTTCCCACTGAATAATATTTATAAAACGCCAACTCTGATCACTCAAACGACTCATTTTTCGCTCTGGTTATTCGCTTGAAAAAGCCAAAAAAAGTGGGTCGGACATGTGTGAAAACTGATTCGGTAACACTTTACTTGAAGGGGTGTGCATAAGATTGACATGACACCTTCATAACCATGACATGACATATGTCTTGAATATGAAATAGGGTTTATGACATCTATAATTAAGTGTCTTAAGCTCAATAATGACATTTTGAATTAATGCAAATATGACATCTTGACATAAATGAAGTTAAACCATCATGTGGTTGGCTTTGCCATCGGCTGTCATGAGGCATTATAACTGTGTCATGAATATTTTTCGTGACCTCAACTACAGTGGTACTAATTGAATTTGTCATTAAAAAGTTATAATGTCTTCATGCTTTCTTAAGTTTGATCATTAATCATGTTTATGACAGGTTGTGTTGTCTTAGTAATGTCAAGACAGGTTATGATGTATTGGTTTATGTCAAGGTGTCAATCAATGTCATATTTGCATTCAAAATGTCATAACTGAGCGAAAGACACTTAATGACAGTTGTCACAAACATGCATATTCATAACATATGTCATCATGTTAGTCTTATGCACGCCCCTTCAAGTAAAGTGTTAATCCACTAATTCTGTTTCTGCAATATTCACTTCATATGATGAAGGGGCACAGATCCATCGAGTCCTCCTGAAACATTCAGTGATCTCCCCTGTGCCAGTCTGAGTCAGTCTGAGGTCTGGAGTTACACTGCTTACATAACCCCCGGCACGTCGGACAACATAATAAGGAAACAACATGTTAAACATGCATGTAAATAACTGATCATTGCATGGAAATCATCAGCTAACGCAGCGCTGGCTCAGAAATGCACGCTGGCGATGCTCGAGGCAAAGCTGCACAGAAAACCAGTCATTTCCCCCTCTCTCCTGCAGGTATTTTTAGCCCTCTGATGGAGACGTGTGAATTAGGATTAATGTTGGAGGGCCGGAAGGGCCAGAAAAGAGTTTAGAAGATATGCAAATGTGCATGCATTTATCACCGCACGACATTTCAGCTCCAAAACCCACGATTTATTCCAATGAATTCATGTTAAAGACTGTTTAAAAGGCCGGCTCACCCAAAAATGAAATGTGTCTTATCTGTCGAAGCTCTCAAATTCTCAAAGCCATTTTTTAATTCACAAAAATTCAGTAAATAATATGTTCGTCACAAAGTATGACTTATGTAATACACTACTTGTATGATAAACCGTATTCACTTTATAGCCCTTTATCCTGTATTTGTGGACAAATGTGGGCACAGAGGACTCAGGTGTGATCCTGATTTTGATTTATTATAAATGTTATATCACTGTCTTCGATAAAGTTTTGTCTATCCATTTATGGTGTTTTTTTTTTTTATTTTGGGGGTATTTTTGAATTTATTTACTTCAAAAAGTACCATATTTTCTATGTAAATTATGCTTATTTTATGTTTTATTATTTACATTTTTTTAACTACATTAAAATATCATTCCAATACGTTCTTAGAGCTAAAACCCAAAGATGAAACCTGTGGTGTCTTATTTTAGAGTGCTCTAAATTAGTTTTTCCCATGTCCATTTTTGACCCAAATACAAGATTAAGGAGTTTGTTTGTTTTTTAGCACAATTAACATTGTAGAATTGAGTCAAAAAAAAAAATTGTGTGTGTTCAGGAGGCAAACTTAGGAAAAGTAGCCAAGTCTTGTACCGCTCAGATCAAGGGTATTTTTTATTTTTTTTAAATATAAATCAAAACTATTTTGCCCACATTTGTCCAGAATACGGTTTTAGGGTTAATTTGTTTCATTATTGTCATTTAGGAGCATGACAGAACCAGACTAGAGCCAGACCGATATATTGGCCGGCCGATATTAGGCATTTTCCAAAATATCGGTATCGGCAGTTATAATGGCCGATAAATTAATATTTAAAAAATAAAATAAAAACGGACGAAACACGCTTCAATCATCTCTCCTTGGCCTGTTATATTGAAAATGTATGTTTTACAATTTGCAGTATGATGTTATCTATTGCTAAATTATGTCTCATCATAGACTAGCTAAGCACAAAGCTAGCTAATGCCAATATCATCAGTAGAAGACAGCTAACGTTAACATTAATGAGCTTGGAAACCACAATGAACTTTTTCCTGCCTAAATAAAGTAATTATTACCGTATTTATAACTAGCATATCTCTAGTTACAGTCCCTGCATTGTAAAATGTAAGTTATACTTGCGGGGAGTGAACATTTAGACATAGAGAAAAAGTATCAAACGTATCTTGTGCAGAAAAGTTAGATTTTCTTTTACACGTGTGTGAAATCCAACAATATTTAATAAAAAAAATTAAATATCGGCCGATATATCGGATTTTAAAACCCAAAAATATTTGTATCGGTATCGGCCTTCAAAATCTTTTACCGGTCGGGCTCTAACCCAGACCCCATTGACTTTCATTATATGTGACGAGCAAATTTTGGGGAAAGGAGTTAAAAAGTCGCTGTTTGGATTTAAATTGCTGTGATTATTATGTTTCTAGCATGCCCTAATTGATGGAGTGTGTAGCTTTTCATTTCGTAAACACACATGTATGAAGAGTCAGACACAGCATGGCCATATTCCAGGATGATAATGTCAAGATTCATCAGGCTCAGATTGTGAAGGAGAATGAATTATCATTTTTACACATTTCAACTCATTGAGAGGGTTTGGGATGTGCTGGAGGAGACTTTACAGAGAGCTGGACTAGATCTTGACCAAAACTGTACACACCCATTGATGGAAATAGCATCACAACTAGGGTTGGGTATCGTTTGAATTTGAACGATTCTGATTCCGATTCCGATTCCGATTCCTTGTTTCGATTCCGGTTCCTAACGATTCTCGATTCCGATTCTTTTAAGAGGCAGGGTCAAAAAAGTTTAGCTAACCTTGCTAACCAACAGCCTTTCTGAAGGAAATACTCCTTCTGTAAAAATACTCCTTTTGTCACAAATTTTGCATTTTGCCGAGATTTCGTTATTTTTAGAAAAGCGAAGCCACACTTTGGATCGCCGACGTAAGCTACTAATGTTCGACTCGCGTGGTTAAGCCAACACTTCCGGTAGACGCTTCTTCGTTGGTGTTGTTCAGCGGTTTCTTCTTCCGCTCGGCGGACTGTGAATATCGAAACTAGGAATCGAAATTTTAACTTTTGAACGATTCCGGGAAAAACGAAAAGTTAGTCTCGCTGTTACGATGCTAGTGCTGTTGCAAGAAGGATAAGGCTGTGGATCCAAGTGCAGCACACGCTTTATTTACAACCTCGACAACATACTGGACTCAGGAGCATGAACAACCAACACCGCCGTTAACAGATCACATAAGACAAGAACTCACCAAGACAGGGTAGAAACACAGGGCTTAAATAATGAGGGACAAACAAGCTAAACCAGATAACGAGGGGGGCGTGAGAAATAATGAACACCTGGGATAATTAATAGACAGGGGACAACTGATAACAAAATAACAAGACACACAACCAACATTATCACATAGCCCCTCCCCTATGGGCGGCTCCTGACGCCCCTAAAAACAAAAAAAAGTTCAGGTGGGCGGTGAAGCGGAGGCGGTCCGGGGGAGGGACGGAGGGCCAGGCCCGTGCAGGGGAACCGGGCAAGGATAAAGCCCAGGCGGGCCTGGATCGCAGAGCGTGGTCGGAGCAGGGCGAGGCGAAGGCCAGGGCGGAGCAGGACGAGCTGAAGTCCAGGGCGGAGCAGGACGAGGCGAAGGCCAGGACGGAGCAGGACGAGGCCAAGGCCAGGACGGAGCAGGACGAGGTGAAGTCCAAGGCGGAGCAGGACGAGGTGAAGTCCAAGGCGGAGCAGGACGAAGCGACAGCCAGGGCGGAGCAGGACCAGGCGACGGCCAGGGCGGAGCAGGATCAGGCGACGGCCAGGGCGGAGCAAGACCAGGCGACGGCCAGGGCGGAGCAAGACGAGCTGAAGTCCAAGGCGGAGCAGGACGAGGTGAAGTCCAAGGCGGAGCAGGATCAGGCGACGGCCAGGGCGGAGCAGGACCAGGCGACGGCCAGGGCGGAGCAAGACGAGCTGAAGTCCAAGGCGGAGCAGGACGAGCTGAAGTCCAAGGCGGAGCAGGACGAGCTGAAGTCCAAGGCGGAGCAGGACGAGGTGAAGTCCAAGGCGGAGCAGGACGAAGCGACGGCCAGGGCGGAGCAGGACCAGGCGACGGCCAGGGCGGAGCAGGATCAGGCGACGGCCAGGGCGGAGCAGGATCAGGCGACGGCCAGGGCGGAGCAGGACCAGGCGACGGCCAGGGCGGAGCAGGACCAGGCGACGGCCAGGGCGGAGCAAGACGAGCTGAAGTCCAAGGCGGAGCAGGACCAGGCGACGGCCAGGGCGGAGCAAGACGAGCTGAAGTCCAAGGCCACATTGCCTCCATGACCCTCACAGGATACCTACTGCCCCCTCCCAAAAAATACTTGGGAAAATCCACAGAAAAAGCCTCCCGGAGCTTGAAGGCCGCAGGCAAGGCGAGGCGCAGAGACGGGACAGGCAGGGCGAGGCGCAGAGGCGGGGCCGGCAAGGCGAGGCGCAGAGGCGGGGCCGGCAAGGCGAGGCGCAGAGGCGGGGCCGGCAAGGCGAGGCGCCGAGGCGGGGCCGGCAGGGCGAGGCGCAGAGGCGGGGCCGGCAGGGCGAGGAGTCCTGGTACACTCACCAGAGCCTGGCGAGCCGAACGAGTCCTCCTTCTCCTTCTGCGGCGGCGCGTCACAGGGCTAGACACACTCACTGGACTCAATGGTTCGCTCACTGGACTCAATGGTTCGCTCACTGGACTCAATGGTTCGCTCACTGGACTCAATGGTTCGCTCACTGGACTCAATGGTTCGCTCACTGGACTCAATGGTTCGCTCACTGGACTCAATGGTTCACTCACTGGACTCAATGGTTCACTCACTGGACTCAATGACTCACTCACAGGGCTGACGTGAATCGTGTGCTCGGCTGGGCTGACGTGAAGCGCAGACCATTGAAGCTTGCTCTCCTCCACGCACACAGTAAACGCAGAGCCGCTCTTTAACAACGCCAGGTCGATGTAACATTCTAAAGACCCGTGCGGATCTGGATCGGGCATCAAAGACCGGAGTGGTTCTTCTAATCCCCCACGGAAGAATATCTTCAAACATTGGGTGTTCATGTGCGCGAGATGAGCCAGTTCAATAAACTCCGCTACATACTGTTCAATAGTCCGACTCTCCTGATGAAGACGGAGAATCTGGATATCTGGACTCCGGGAAAGCATGGCTGCTGGATCACGATATGGTGAGTTCTTCTGTTACGATGCTAGTGCTGTTGCAAGAAGGATAAGGCTGTGGATCCAAGTGCAGCGCACGCTTTATTTACAACCTCGACAACATACTGGACTCAGGAGCATGAACAACCAACACCGCCGTTAACAGATCACATAAGACAAGAACTCACCAAGACAGGGTAGAAACACAGGGCTTAAATAATGAGGGACAAACAAGCTAAACCAGATAACGAGGGGGGCGTGAGAAATAATGAACACCTGGGATAATTAATAGACAGGGGACAACTGATAACAAAATAACAAGACACACAACCAACATTATCACACTCGCTTCCAATCGATACTCGATTCTCGATACCCAACCCTAGTATCAATCTCATCAAAGTGGATTTGCTTTGTCACGAACTGAACTCTTCCAGTCTCAGATACACTACAGTGTTTGAGGGCGGAGCTAAGAGGCACTGCTCAGCCAATCAAGACCAGAGACTGGAATTATGCAAATTAGCTACAAACCTAAAGGAATTACTGATGGCTCATTTCAGGCGGTTCAGATTAGATTATTACTTTTAGGAGATCTTTGACCTTTGCAGACATTTTCCATTCACAAACAGCTTTATTACACACTACATGACAGGTAATATCCATAAAATCACACCATTCCCTGCTCATCAGACCATAGCTCACTTTTCCTCATAGCAGTAAAATACCATATTCATCAGCTAACAATAAGATTTCATTTCTTTCCTCATAACAAATGCATGTGAGAGGAGTTCCTCCCGTGGGGATCCACAGTGTGCAAAACACTTGCTTTCCTAGAAAGATGAGATTCCACAGGCATAAATCAGATAATAACTCCTCATCTGTGCCTCGGCCGCAGTTATGCATGAGTGACTGTGTGACCGTGTCAATCCTCATGGTAAATGAAGAGCGTGTCGATCATGGACGGCTGTTTATCATTAACAAACACATTGTGCACTCTTTCCTTGGGAGACAAGCTTCTGCACACACACACACATATATCCAGAATATAGGGAACACAGTCTAATACTCTAATATATTCTCCATTAGTGTGAAAACCAAACAACCATATTCAGTGAAATATGTTATATACTACATAACACTGTTGAAAAGATTGGAATAATTCAGATGTTTTGGAAATAAGTCTCACCAAAGCTGCATTTATTTGATAAAAAAAAAATCGCAAAATATTTTGAATTTAATATATATATATATATATATATATATATGAAGAGTTCAGATGCAAAAGCCTCTAAATGCCATTTGAAATTTTCTTCTTTAATGATGATTTTTATCAAACTTGTATATTTAAGTTCAGTAATTTCACTAAATGGCGATGATAATTACCTATTAATTGTTATTTAAGTGAAATTACTGAACTTGAATATACAAGTTTGATAAAAATCATCATTAAAGAAGAAAATTTCAAATGGCATTTAGAGGCTTTTGCATCTGAACTCTTCATATATATATATATATATATATATATATATATATATACATAATTTATTCATGTGATGTAAAGCTGAATGTTTTTTTTTTCCGTAGAAGTACTAAAATTCAAATGTTTGAGGCAAAAAAAGATATAAATACTTTTAATCCGAATATATGCATTAAATAAAAGGGACAGTGAAGACATTTCTAATATTACAAAAGATTATATTTCAAATGCTGTTCTTTTGAACTTTCTATCGTTTTAAAATATCACTGTTTCAACATTGATAATAATAAGAATCATTAATAATAATAATAATATTTGAGCACCAATAATAATAATCATCATATTAGAGTGATTTCTGAAGGATCATGTGACACTGAAGACTGGAGTAATGATGCTTTGATCACACGAATAAATTACATCTCACAGTATAAATCACAAAGAAAACTATTAATTGTAACCATATTTCACAATATTACTGTTTTTACTGTATTTTATATCAAATACAAGCAGCTCGGGTGAGTGTAAGACACTTCTTCCAAGAATCATAATTATTACAAACTTTCGACCAGTATTGTATATTTATTTTATTTTTTACATTTTTTAAAAAGCTGTAGTAGCAGCTTATTCTCTCTCTTCCATTATTTCACAGCAAAAAAATAAATAAATGAATAGACTGACAGTCAGAGGAAGGTTACGAGCGGCTCAACAGATGCAGAAACTCGTTCGCTGGTTAATTAGTGCACTGCCGACACACACTCAAATGTGTTACTGATTAACGCTTCGACATGCCACACTTCCTGAGCTCACACTGGCCTTCATGTGCCAGAGCGGCCACCAACTAATGAGGCTTCACACACACACAGAGAGAGAAACAGATACACAAATACAAACACTCACACACACACTCACAGAGAGAGAGAGAGAGAGAGAGAGAGAGAGAGAGACATACACACACACACACTCACAGAGAGAGAGAGATCCTGGCATCAGCGCTGGAGACCTCTACTGTGCCCAGCCACACTCTACATCACACACAGGCCAGGGGTCAGGGGTCAGAGGTCAGATGTCTGCTGTACGTGGATGATCTGGTCCAATCATGGTGTTCCAGAAGAAGGCCAGATCTCAGGAACACACACACCAGTTCCAGGTCCACAGCACGAGCTATAGCTATCTGTGTGTGTGTGTGTGTGTGTGTGTGTGTGTGTGTGTGTGTAACAGGACGAGCTATAGCAATCTGGGCATCGACATCAGCGCTTCGGGACGCTTCGGTCTGGCTGTTAAAACACTCAGTGAAATTGCTCGGAGGGCTTTTTATGCCATAAAGTCACAATGCGGACACTTAAAATTACCCATTAAAACCTGGATAAAATTATATAATTCGATAATAAAACCAATCCTTCTATATGGATGTGATATTTGGGGACCACTACTAAATTTTAAAAAATTGGGATAAAACATTAAGTAGAAAAATTAGCTACGCCACACAGCTACAGCCCCACAACTATTATTAAAGAGATCCAAACACATCTAAAAGACACTCATGACCTCCAAAAACTCGACCCTTAAAGGAGAACTCCGGCGCAAAATGATCCATCGAAAATAAAACATCGGTACCTAGTCAACCGTTCTCTGAGATTTGTTTTCATGATAATCGAATGAAAAGAGTTTTATCTCTAAAATCTGTTTAGTGTATAATGTAATGGGGGCATTTACTAAGTAAAAAGAAATCACTAGTTTATACCACTAACAAGGCTCAAAATAGCCCCACACAAACACAGTAACATAATGAGGGTCCATACATGCAAAACCAAGCATTGAGAACTTTGTAAGTGTACAGACCGTTTAATAAGAAGATACTTTATATAGTATACAGACAAGAGCCATCTTAGAAAATAGTCACGACAAGTCGAACTGTATGAACGGCGTTCGGGGATCGACTTGTCGTGACTATTTTTTAAGATGGCTCTTGTCTGTATACTATATAAAGTATCTTCTTATTAAACGGTCTGTACACTTACACAGTTCTCAATGCTTGGTTTTGCATGTATGGACCCTCATTATGTGACTGTGTTAACGTGGGGATATTTTCTAAATTATTGATTTTTCTTTAATGTTAAAAATCATTTGGATGTTGTATATACACACCGTAAATACTGTAAATATATATATCGCAAACATAAATGTACGAATTAACCCTTGTGCTGCATTCGATTTTTAACACCGTTGAGTGCATTAAGGACCAAAAATTGCCACATATTAAACATTGCCTAAAATATTATATATATTATTATTATTTTCCACTTTTACCAAGTTAAATCTTTTAACCAGCATCAGTCCTCATCATAACTACCAAAAATGTATTCAATTTCAGGATTTTAACCCTTTAATTACCAGTTTTGTTTGCGAAACCATCGATTTGTATAAGAGGAAAAAACACAAAAATTCAATTATTTTCAATAAACTAAATGTAAAGAGAAAACTTTTGAATTTTTGGAACTTTTGGATTATCACAGTCCCACTTTGCAAAAAATCCCACTTAGCGCGTTAGAGACCAAAAATGGTCACCTATTAAACATTGCCTATTGCCTAAAATAAGGTGCATTTCCACCCATAGGGAATAAATATGTAGTGACGTCATCTGGTGGAATACACTATATAATGCAAATATAATGCTTTTGCTTCAAAATGAAAGGATGTTTGTGCAAAAATCATGTTTCATGTATTACTGATTTAAACAACGTTTTAATGGGTTTCAATGGGCCATTTTTGGTCTTTATGGTGCTGAGTGTTACTATTTGATCTACACAGTGTGTGTTATACATATTTTGCAAAATGGGATCACATTTTTTACATGTATCCAAAAAGTCACAATTTTGCCAAATTTCATACCATTTGCATTAAAACAGCCAAAATGGTCAAAGAAATTAAACTGCAAAAGACCAAAAATGTCCCTAATGCAGCATAAGGGTTAAAGGTGATTTTCTCAATGTTTTGATTTTTTTTTGCACCTTCAAATTTTCTAATGTTGCATCTCGGCCAAATATTGATTTATTCTGACAAACCATTCAATGGAAAGATTATTTATTCAGCTCAATTTAAAACAATTGACCCCCTGTAACTGGTTTGGTGGTCCATGTCACATATCATGAAGCTGAAGTCATGTGTTTAATATTTTTGATATTAGAGAACATTGTGTGCTATACAGCAAGTCTACAACAGTGGAAGTGGTGATGAACACGAGTGGACGCTGTGCTGTTTCTCACATATTGTGTGTCTGTGGCGAATCTGAATGTGTGAAAGTCAAAGGATTTGTGAAGAAGGACAGTCTTCCTCACACACTCCACGATCCCACGCTTTGAGCACCGCTGGATCTGATGAAACGATAAACACGACGAGGACTGAGGAGACTTCCGGTCGCTCCGTCAAATTAATCGTTAATGCAGAATATAGACTGGAACTGTTCATGAGAAATGCCATGAGAGTCTGTCATCATTAACATTATTAACAATCATGAAGGAATCTATAACGTTTGCAGCATGCAGTCTCTCTCTCTCTCTCTCTCTTTCTCTCTCTCTCTCTCTCTCTCAAATAAACAAAAGCATCAACATATTATATTTAAATAAAGAAACAAAGAAAGAAAGATATATATATATAGTGGACTATAGTGGATATACATCGGATATATAGCGGACTATAGAGGATATATAATGGATATATAGTGGACTATAGTGGATATAATGGATATATAGTGGACTATAGTGGATATAATGGATATATAGTGGACTATAGTGGATATAATTGATATTTAGTGGACTATAATGGATATAATTGATATTTAGTGGACTATAGTGGATATAATTGATATATAGTGGACTATAGTGGATATAATGGATATATAGTGGACTATAGTGGATATAATTGATATTTAGTGGACTATAGTGGCTATAATGGATATATAGTGGACTATAGTGGATATAATGGATATATAGTGGACTATAGTGGATATAATGGATATATAGTGGACTATAGTGGATATAATGGATATATAGTGGACTATAGTGGATATAATGGATATATAGTGGACTATAGTGGATATAATGGATATATAGTTGACTATGGTGGATATATAGCGGACTATAGTGGATATAATGGATATATAGTGGACTATAGTGGATATATAGCCGACTATAGAGGATATACACTGGATGTATAGCAGACTATAGGGGACAACCACTGGATATAAAGCAGACTATAGTGGATATAGTGGATATATAGTGGATATAGCAGATTACAGTGTATATAGTGGATAAATAAATAGCAGACTAGTGGATATACACCGGATATATAACGGACTATAGTGGATATATTCTGGATATATAGCAGACTATAGTGGATATACACTGGATATATAGCGGACTATAGTGGATATATAATGGATATTTAGTGGACTATAGTGGCTATAATGGATATATAGTGGACTATAGTGGATATAATGGATATATAGTGGAGTATAGTGGATATAATGGATATATAGTTGACTATAGTGGATATAATGGATATATAGTGGACTATAGTGGATATAATGGATATATAGTGGACTATAGTGGCTATAATGGATATATAGTGGACTATAGTGGATATAATGGATATATAGTGGACTATAGTGGATATAATGGATATATAGTGGACTATAGTGGATATAATGGATATATAGTGGACTATAGTGGATATATAGTGGACTATAGTGGATATAATGGATATATAGTGGAGTATAGTGGATATAATGGATATATAGTTGACTATAGTGGATATAATGGATATATAGTGGACTATAGTGGATATATAGTGGACTATAGTGGATATAATGGATATATAGTGGACTATAGTGGATATAATGGATATATAGTGGACTATAGTGGCTATAATGGATATATAGTGGACTATAGTGGATATAATGGATATATAGTGGACTATAGTGGATATAATGGATATATAGTTGACTATGGTGGATATATAGAGGACTATAGTCGATATAATGGATATATAGTGGACTATAGTGGCTATATAGCCGACTATAGAGGATATACACTGGATGTATAGCAGACTATAGGGGACAACCACTGGATATAAAGCAGACTATAGTGGATATAGCGGACTACAGTGTATATAGTGGATAAATAAATAGCAGACTATAGTGGATATACACCGGATATATAGCGGACTATAATGGATATATTCTGGATATATAGCAGACTATAGTGGATATACACTGGATATATAGTGGATATATGCTGAATATAGCGGACCTTTAGTGGATATAGTGGATAAATATCAAAATGATTTTTAACATTAAAGAAAAATCAATAATTTTGACCCATATTGGCTATTGCAACAATTATGTGTTCCCAGGGTCACATATTATCATATACAGTAACCTGTAAAAAACAAATATATTTGTGATTGAGTGAAAATAAAGTGAATGTGTTTTCCCTCCTCGTGTGGACGTATGAGATTATCTGAGGGTGTTCACATTTCTGGCAAAACCCCTGAAACTAATGAAGTGTCGCCCACAGGTTTATGAGCCGTTTATGACAATGCAAGAAGCATAAATCTGGCAACAGAGACGGGTTTAGTTTCACACCCAAAGCATCTCAGCTGAGACGAGGATATTCTCTCAGCTCACACACTTTTCAAGAGCCAGACACAGCGAAGATGCTGCATGATGAGCAAACTAACACTTTACAATAGTTAACACTAGTTCATGTATTAACTAACATGAACTAATAATGAGCAATACAATTTGGTACAGTATTTATTAACTTTGTTAATGTTAGTTAATAAAAATACAGCTGTTCATTGTTTGTTTATGTTAGTTCACGTGCATTAACTAACGCTAACTAATACAACCTTTGATTTTAATAATGGATTAGTAAATGTTGAAATTAATTTTAACTAGACTAATAAATGCTGAAGAATTGTTCATTCTTAGTTCATGCTAACTAAGGTAGTTAACTAATGTACCTTATTATAATATGGATATATAGTGGATCCATGTAAATATATATATATATATATATATACTGGATATATTTACATCCAATATATATATATATATATATATATATATTCTTTATCCATTATATATAGACTATAGTCCTCTATATATCCACTATATATATTCAATATATATACACTATAGTCCGCAATATATAAATATATATCCAGTATATATCGCAAATATATCCAGTATATATCCACTATAGTTCACTATATATCCAGTGTATATCCACTATAGTCCACTATATATCCACTATATATATTCACTATACACTCACCGGCCACTTTATTAGGTACACCTGTCCAACTGCTCGTTAACACTTAATTTCTAAGCAGCCAATCACATGGCGGCAACTCAGTGCATTTAGGCATGTAGACATGGTCAAGACAATCTCCTGCAGTTCAAACCGAGCATCAGTATGGGGAAGAAAGGTGATTTGAGTGACTTTGAACGTGGCATGATTGTTGGTGCCAGAAGGGCTGGTCTGAGTATTTCAGAAACTGCTAATCTACTGGGATTTTCACGCACAACCATCTCTAGGGTTTACAGAGAATGGTCCGAAAAAGAAAAAACATCCAGTGAGCGGCAGTTCTGTGGGCGGAAATGCCTTGTTGATGCCAGAGGTCAGAGGAGAATGGCCAGACTGGTTCGAGCTGATAGAAGGGCAACAGTGACTCAAATAACCACCCGTTACAACCAAGGTGGGCAGAAGAGCATCTCTGAACGCACAGTACGTCGAACTTTGAGGCAGATGGGCTACAGCAGCAGAAGACCACACCGGGTGCCACTCCTTTCAGCTAAGAACAGGAAACTGAGGCTACAATTTGCACAAGCTCATCGAAATTGGACAATAGAAGATTGGAAAAACGTTGCCTGGTCTGATGAGTCTCGATTTCTGCTGCGACATTCGGATGGTAGGGTCAGAATTTGGCGTCTACAACATGAAAGCATGGATCCATCCTGCCTTGTATCAACGGTTCAGGCTGGTGGTGGTGGTGTCATGGTGTGGGGAATATTTTCTTGGCACTCTTTGGGCCCCTTGGTACCAATTGAGCATCGTTGCAACGCCACAGCCTACCTGAGTATTGTTGCTGACCATGTCCATCCCTTTATGACCACAATGTACCCAACTTCTGACGGCTACTTTCAGCAGGATAATGCGCCATGTCATAAAGCTGGAATCATCTCAGACTGGTTTCTTGAAAATGACAATGAGTTCGCTGTACTCAAATGGCCTCCACAGTCACCAGATCTCAATCCGATAGAGCATCTTTGGGATGTGGTGGAACGGGAGATTCGCATCATGGATGTGCAGCCGACAAATCTGCGGCAACTGTGTGATCCCATCATGTCAATATGGACCAAACTCCCTGAGGAATGCTTCCAGCACCTTGTTGAATCTATGCCACGAAGAATTGAGGCAGTTCTGAAGGCAAAAGGGGGTCCAACCCGTTACTAGCATGGGGTACCTAATAAAGTGGCCGGTGAGTGTATATCCACTATAGTGCGCTATATATCCAGTGGATATATAGTGGATACATGTAAATGTAAATATATCCAGTATATATATATATATATATATATATATATATATATATATATATATATATATCCAGTATATACTGGATATACTGTATAGCGGACTATAGTGTATATATAATGGATAAATAGTGAATATACTGTATATATATATATATATATACTGGATATATTTACATCCAATATATATATATATATATATATATATATTCTTTATCCATTATATATAGACTATAGTCCTCTATATATCCACTATATATATTCAATATATATACACTATAGTCCGCAATATATCCAGTATATATCCACTATAGTTCACTATATATCCAGTGTATATCCACTATAGTCCACTATATATCCACTATATATATTCACTATATATCCACTATAGTGCGCTATATATCCAGTATATATATTCACTATATATACACTATAGTCTGCTATATATCCACTATATATATTCACTATATATACACTTTAGTCCGCTATATATCCAGCATATATCCACTATAGTTCACTATATATCCAGTATATATATTCACTATATATACACTATAGTCTGCTATATATCCACTATATATATTCACTATATATACACTTTAGTCCGCTATATATCCAGCATATATCCACTATAGTTCACTATATATCCAGTGTATATCCACTATAGTCCGCTATATATCTACCATATATATTCACTATATATACACTATAGTCCGCTATATATCCAGTATATATCCACTATAGTTCACTATATATATCCACTATAGTCCACTATATATCCATTGTTTATCCACTATAGTCCGCTATATTTCCAGTATATATCCACTATATATCCAGTATATACACTGTAAAAACGAACTTTTTGGTGTAGTAATATATATTAAATGAATCATCATAATTTTTACTTAATAAAATTAAAATTCAATGTGAACTAGAATTTTCTAAGTAAAATTTTAAATATCTACGCGTTTAATTCATGTAATAAATTAACTGGTTGGAAAGAGTAAATCTTATTATATATTTTCTTGTAATATTTAAACGTTTTATAGTCCCTTCACATAAACATAGTAATTTTAAGTAAATTTTAATAGAAAAGCATAGCGCGTTTGAATCCGCACATGCGCGTTTGGACAAGTCTAACTGCGCACTTTGGATCTGAGACGAGACGAATTGGCGGGCTGCTGCGTGGCTGCTTTCTGTCGTGTTTGAGGTAAGTTTGTCTTTCTGTTTTACATTTAATAAAACATGAGTCTGTGTGGGTTTTGATTGATGATTCTTGTTTATTTGACTCAATAAACATTAATGCTCACCTTACAACATGGCCTCATATTAGTGCAACGCGTGTGGGTTATCCATAACAGTATACTGTATCGTTAACCCCTTTTCACTTCCTAACGTTAACGTACATTATTTATATTGAATCGGAAGTTTTCAATAGTTTTATAGATTCACAAAGAACTGTTTTTCGTGTAAAAATGTCAAACTAAGTAGAAATTAGTAGACAATCTTTACCGTTTTAACTGCTAGCTAGCTAAAATTGGGCCTTAAAATTAACAATTTAATGTCAACCGCTCTTAACGTTATACTGTTGACTATGGAAAAGTTTGAATGCTCTTGCTGAATATTGCTCAGGATGGAACGTTTACACATAAAGCTATTTTTTTTTTTCTTTCAATCGCACTAAATCGTGCATAAATGAGGTCTTAAAGTAAGCAGGGCTGCGTTTCTAAAATCACCCTGTTTCTAAAAGTTGATTGTAGAAAATAGAGATCGTGAGTGGCAATCATGGGCAATATTAATATTGACAACAGTAACTGATTTAGCACATGAAAAAATAAATAAACTTGAAATGTACTAAACTCAAAGTTAAAATTGAAATGCCAAATAGTGTTTCTCTTTTGGATTTGCACATTACAAAAGAAAGTGCTGGATTGTTCACTCCACTGTTGATATCTACAGTCCTTGTATAATTAACCCTTGCTCCCTGCATCAGTCTATTTAACCAAATTTCTGCTGTTGTACTCTTGAATCATTTTGTCACATTAGATCAAGGAGGAATTCAGGAGAATCGATCATGGGGCAGAGATTCATGTTCAGACTTGACCAATGCACATCAAGACTTATTGCCCTGATGAAGGCCATGGGAGGTGTTGTGGGGACCAACTGAGGCCATTTCTGGACAAACTGAGTCAGGTGTGTTTGATCAAAAGTGTGCTTGTTCACATTTTTTTAAATAAGATATACTTAATGTATTTCTCATACATGCATGTACATTTATTGTATAGCTTTTAATACAATATAGATTGCATTAAAGTAGCTTTACTGTATTAAACAGACAAAAGTCAAAAGTTCAGAAATTTCAGTAATTAGAATTTTAGTCATAAATTACAACTTAAATTTCAAATATTAAGAATCTGTACTGAAGATGATAGAGTTTCAGCGACAGTTCTGCTTTGGCCAAAATGCAAGGCAGACAGGAACAGGAAGTAGAGTCACTTTGCTCTAAGTACTCAAATCAGTGTTCCTTGTGCATGAATGCTTTTGTGTTCTCACTTGATTTCATTGAGTTCATTGTGTATGAATAAAAGGTTGTGTAATGGTACAATATAAATCTGTTCACAGACACAAAGCCTTGAGATGGGAATCAGTTATCCGCAGCCTCATTCTCTACTTTGACGATAAAGAAGATGATAAACTGTGTTTTGAAGATGAACAGAGTTCTGACGGGCTCGGGACGACATGAGGGTGAGTCATTAATGACATCATTTTCATTTTCACAATCACGAAAAGTCGCCATGGAAATAATAAGGAGATATATTTTAAAATGAAAGTCGCACACTGGGTGGTCAGCTAGAATATTTTAAAGTTGCGTGTGAAAGGTTAAACAGAGTCAAATTTATTTCACAGAAAACTGCACTCCAGTTTATAGCACCCTAAAAAGGATAGTTCACCCAAAAATAAAAATTGTCATTGTTTACATTGTGTAAACATTGTTTACACTCAAGTTGTTCCAAACCGTTGTGAGTTTATTTCTTCTGATGAACACAAACAAAGATATTTTAAAAGAATGTTGGTAATCAAATGACGGTAGCCATTGACTTCCATAGTAGATTTCTAATGGCTACAGTCAACTGTTTGATATCCCATTTTCTTCAAAATACAATGTATGTATGATATACCGTCCTTGTCCAGAAAAGGTAATACAGACATCATCAAAGTAGTCATGCAGTGACTGCAGTGGCTCAATTTTAAGTTTATAAAGCGGCAAGAATACTTTTTGTGCGCAAACATAATGACTTTATTCCACTATTAATTTCATGAATTCATATGCATAATGAAAGCATAGGTGCACTCGAACAATCATTCATTAAAACGCATAAAACTTTAGTTTACAAAGACGTGAAACTCACCGAGTGGTCTGGGGTGTTCACTGATATGCTCACACAAAAATCGCTGTAAAAGATGCTTTCCAACAGGTTCTATCGTAGTTTTTGTCCAAGTCCATTTTCTTCCTGTTTTTGGTCGAACTAGATAACTAAGGATCGCGCACGCAAACTCGAACTAGATAACTAAGGATCGCGCACGCAAACTCGAACTAGATAACTAAGGATCGCGCACGCAAACTCGAACTAGATAACTAAGGATCGCGCACGCAAACTCGAACTAGATAACTAAGGATCGCGCACGCAAACTCGACAATTGACTACTGTGGATTTCGACCAAAAACAGGAAGAAAATGGACTTGGACAAAAACTACGATAAAACCTGTTGGAAAGCATCTTTTACAGCGATTTTTGTGTGAGCATATCAGTGAACACCCCAGACCACTCGGTGAGTTTCACGTCTTTGTAAACTAAAGTTTTATGCGTTATAATGAATGATTGTTCGAGTGCACCTATGCTTTTATTATAAAGGCGGGGGGGTGCTAACACAGGATCCAAAAATTCTCGTGACCGGAGCATCTGTCTAAAAAACAATCTTAACTATTCTATTTCATCAGGGACGATCTTAAAACAGGGCTTTAATTGTAAAATACCGAACTTGTCCTTTAATGCAAGTCAAATAAAATAATTTAAGCCATTATATTTTTGTTTCTCAAAAGAATTATATTTTTTCTTCTAAATTGTATGCAGGAGGACAGTGGCAGTGACATCACTCAGCACAGCATTAAAATACTGGTCGTTCGTGGTGCTGATGGAGAAGATCCAATCGATGTATCCATCCTTTTTGAAGGGAAGGAAATGCTGGAAGCAGCAATACCGTAAAGACAGTTTTACTGAATGCACCTGTGTCAAGAGATGACTGAATGTCCATTCTTGTATGAACATTTTTGATGACTGAAAAATAAACTGTTTAATTGAGTTTTAGTTGTGTGATTTGTGAAAAATATTGAGAAAATGGTTATTTATTTATGTTCATGATTATTTATAAAAAAGAAATTATCAATGTTTAAATATGTAGTAAATGAAAATCTCAACAAAAAAACTTAAATAATATCTACTTAATTTACTTCATTAAATGGTAAGATTTACTTAAAAATTTCATAAACGCAAGCTTCCTAATTTAAAAACAATAAATAAACTTTACTTAATTACTTTAAATAGATATAGCTTCTAAATGAAATGTAAATGGGTATTTTTTACTTAATTTCTTCATGGGAGTTTTGTTCAATACTAAGTAGATTTTACTTGATAATGGCACGCGAGTTGTACTTAATATTATAGCAGTAAAATTTACTTAAAATTTACTTGTGCAAATTGTTACGAGGATTTTATTAAGTAAATCTTACAAGTAGTTTTTTTCAGTGTACGTATCCACTATAGTCCAGTATATATCCAGTGTTTATCCACTATAGTCCACTATATCCACTATAGTCCTCTATATATCCACTATAGTCCACTATATATCCTCTATAAATATATTCACTATATATCCACTATATATCCACTATAGACCACAATATATCCAGTGTTTATCCACTATAGTCCACTGTATATCCAGTATATATCCACAATATATCCAGTATATATCCGCTATATCTAGTATATCCACTATAGTCCACTACAGTCTGCTATATATCCAGTGTTTATCCACTATAGTCCACGATATATATCCACTATAGTCCGCTATATATCCACTATATCCACTATTTTCCACTATATATCCACTATTTACACTATATATACACTATATTATATGTCCACTATAGTCCGCTATATATTCAGTATACATCCACCATAGTCCACTATATATACAGTGTATATCCACTATATATCCACTATATAGCCACTATATTATACAGTATATCCACTATATCCACCACAAGTGTTATTTTAGACAGACACACACTGTCACGATCTCACATATTTCACATTTGCCACTGGATTGATTTTCAACAAGTCTGGAGGTGCATAAATATTCAAGTGTAAATGCATGAAGGGTCAACAGGTTCCCACAGGGTTTCTCATGCAACATACTGAAAATAAGGAAACCTCACAGCTCGTCGCTCACACACCACACGAGAAAAGCTGAGTTTGGAGAACATCGCAGATGAAAATGAATACAGGGCTGCGCATTAGATCCAATAAATATCTAAGATTGTGATCATCAGGAAGAGTGCAGACTACAGCATTATATTTAGATTTATTTCCATGCAGAGTCTAAGATTTCAGCAAGTGTTTATATATTTGGAAAATCAGCAACAAAACATCTGGGACCTTTAAAACCAACATAACGTATTTTCTGGGTCACATTTTGGCAGATGTTTTTATTTATTTCATTTTTTGAAAGAAATTAATACTTAAATTCAGCAGAGACTCTTTAATCTGACCAAGAGTGACAGTAAAGACATTTATAATGTTACAAAAGATTCTATTTTTTTTTAAATGCTGTTCTTTTGAGCTTTCTATTCATCAATGAATCCTGAAAAATAAAACGTATCATGGTTTCCACAAAAATCTGAAGCAGCACAACTGTTTCCAACATTGATAATAATCAAAAAATGTTTCTAGAACAAAAAAAAATAGTTCACAGGGCCCTAAACATGTTAAACTTTTAATAAATTTTTTCATTTTTATGATTTCAATTAATTAGATATGCTTTAAAAATAAACTAAAAATCTATTCAATCATTAAAATGGAGTGAAAAATAAATAAATAAAAAAATCCCAAAAAAATGAAATTTGTGAAAAAATAAAATAGCTTTCAAAGTGCATAAATACATTTTATTTAACAAATTCATTTTTTTTTAATTTTCATTTTTCTGAATTTTTTTTTCACTCCATTTTAATGATTGAATATAATTTTTAGTCATCAAAAAGCATATCTAATTAATTGATATCATAAAAATGAAACATTTATTAAAAGTTTAACATGTTTAGGGCCCTATGAAATACGTGTTTGCATTTTCAAGCCCAAAAACACATCGTCATCTAAATGAATGGCCAAAATGCATAAAATTTTTTTTTGCTCAGTAAAACCCCAAAGTGAAACTCTAAACTTGGCACGTACGCAACATCCATTTTTATCCATATAATCCAAACATCTTGAGGATTTAAGTGTCAGTAGGCGAGGACGCGAACCATCGTAAGAGTTCAGGCCGAGCTGAGAGAGACGGATGAGCCGACGTCCAGTGTTTATCAGTTTCTCCAGACAGATGGACTACAGCTGGACAATCACACTGTACAAATGAGATAAGAGGAGCACCCACAGCGTGGAATATAAGTGTGTGTGTGCGCGCATGAATACGCATCTCTGGGCATTTCCACTTTCACACAACTTCATCCGAAAAATAGCAAAACCGAATAATACTCCTACACTCCATCCCACAATCTTCAGCCTCCACGCTTTAAATCCAGCACTTTTCTATATTAAAACATGCCACCGTGAAGTAATTAAGCTCTTAGTCGTGTCACACTTGTCCTGCGATGCACTAAAGCACTTCACACACACACGCGTCGCATACTCTAAGCAATAACGCAAGCGATCGCTCAACATAATCAGACAAAACCAGATGCACTGGAGAACGGAGGTATAGTGAGAAGATTGGGAGAGGAAGAGGCGGTTGTCATGGAACCTGTTGCCGTGCGCCTGTCGTCAAGCGCAGCTTTGCATGAGAGCCTCGGTGGCCAAGCTAACGAGAAGTCGCGTAAACACATGACCACCTGCTTCATCAGGGAAAAAGACTCTTTTTCAGAGTAAACTGATAAAGGCCTACGCACACAGAGCAAGAGAATGGAAAGAAGAGTTAAATAAACATATAGGAAGCGTTCAGATGAAATATGCATTGCTTTTTGATTCATAACCATAAATTCTGCATGTGTAAATCAGATTATTAAACATCATTAAACTCAGCCTGTATTTGACCAGAATATTCCAGAAGCATTATTAGGAATTATTATCAATTAAGTATTTGCTACTTAATATATGTTTGGAGTTCATCCCACACTAACATTTAAAAGTTTGTGGGGAGATTAAAAATAACAATAACACTTTTATTCCGCAAGTTATAATGTTACAAAAGATTCTATTTCAAATAAATGCTGTTCGTTTCAACTTTCTATTCATCAAAGAATCCTGGAAAATAAAACGAAACACAGTTTACACAGAAATATAAACTGTTTTCGACATTGATAATCATCATAAATATTCATAATGTGAATATATGTATATATATATATATTAGGGCTGTGGAAAAATTAATTGCGATTAATCGCATCCAAAATAAAAGTCTGTGTTTACATAATATATTTGTGTGTGCTGTGTATAATTATTTTGTATATATAAATACCTATGCATGCATGTATATATTTAAGAATTATTTGCGCTTAAATTCTGTATATATTTATAAATGCATAATCTATATTATATAAATATAAATATTTTATATATGAATAACACATTTTCTTAAATATATACATGCATGTGGGTGTATTTATATATACAAAATAATTATATACAGCACACACAAATATTTTATGTAAACACAGACTTTTATTTTGGATGCGATTAATCGCAATTAATTTTTGCACAGCCCTATTATATATATATATATATATATATATATATATATATATATTAAAATAAACACACAATGACTTACAAGCTCTTTCTTTATGATGTGTTTTAATTTCTGAATTAAAATTAATTTCCATTTATTTTGGGACAAAAGAATGAAATTCTTCAAAAGCAAAACGTATGTAGCATAATCTAATAGCATAAGCTTATCTTTAAATTGAAAGACTTTTGTCAGCCAAAAGAAATGTGGTGTAAACGAAAACATGTAAAACAGGAAATAACATGTTAAATATTAGACTATATGGCAAGTTAATTAAAGTTAGTTTGGGTTGTAAATGATTATGTGATATTTATGAATTATTATTAATAGTATGATATTTGTACAAACAATTGAACATTTGTATGATATTTTAATCTATACTTTTACTCAAACTATATTTAAAACATTTTTGAAAATAAAGATGTGTGTAAACTTGTCAAGTGTAAATGTCACGTCTTCGAACATTTAATCGAAGTGTGAGAGTATTGGTGCGTTTTAAACCAGATTGTTCCTTTGCTTAATCTTGGCTACTCTTATATGCTATTGACCCAATCTGGCAATAAAACCTACAGCAAAAGCTCATTCCCAGTGACCGTATTGAAAGCCACAGCCTCTGGAAGAGTGTGTTATCAGCAGTTTATGCATTAACACGGCTATCGGCCACAGAGATCAAGGTGAGCCACGCTAGAAACACAATCCTAAATTCTCAGCGAATCGAAAGAAGCATTAAATGGCTCTGAGTGTGCAGGTCATTTCATTACGACGCAGTGGTTCCAGCTGATTTTAGCAGCAATGAATGAAATGAAGCTGATGAAGCTGAGTGTGTTTGAGATACGCCCCCTCCTGAAGTAATCAGCGGTCTTCTGGAGGGAGGATCCGGCTGTAAATCGCCCCTATAAACCCTGTGACGGATGAACCCTGTGGTGGAACACACGCCTGGTGGCCTTTCAGCTGCCATACGCACGATTTACATAAACAATGCATGAATACAATATATGAGATTAGAAGCTTGAAAGAACGCTTCATTTTATCAAGATTCACCTGGCGAGAAAGACCAAGAGGGATATTACTTACAACAGGGTTATAATATATATATATATACCCCTTTTGCACCGACGTCACAGTTACGTCACGGCGCTAGCTGGAGGCAAAACAAAGTGAAAACTGGAGGCGGCCAATACAAACCAGCACAGATTCGGCTACATAACAAGGAGCTTAAATTGCTTTTATTATTTTTAAATGTCATCTTATTGTGTTGTTTGGTGCAAGTATCAATGAAAAATGAATATGCTGTATCTGGACTTTTCATTTCTAGAAAATATTCACAACACTAAAATCGCACCGTAATGTCACTCTTCACATTGTCGTCGTCTCGGCAGAACTGCGGATCGTACACACAAGTCTTGTACAGGACCATTACACATTAAAGGGTTAGTTCACCCAAAAATGATAATTCTGTCAGTATTTCCTCACCCTCATGTTGTTCCAACCCCGTAAGACCTTCGTTCATCTTCGCAACACAAATTAAGATATTTAAGATATTAAGATCGCTCCTGCATACTAGTCCATAGGCTTCTTGAGGGAATGACTCTTGCTGGCATCGAAAAGTCATTAAAGACATCGTTAAAATAGTCCAAGTGACTACAGGGGCTCAATCTTAACTTTATTAAACGACGAGAACACTTTTTGTGCGCAAAAACAAACAAAAATAACGACTTTATTTCAACTATTCACTTCCTTCTCCATGGGCCTGTAGTCAGTTAACGTAGTGTGATTGCGTAAAGCTACGTCACACGTAGGCTCACTATTGGCCGACGCTGGTCATGTGATGCGTGTGACGTACAATAACAGAAGCTTACGCTATTAAACTAGTAACCTGACTCGCGCAGAGGGAGAAATAAACGAATAGTTGAAATAAAGTCGTTATTTTTGTTGTTTTTTTGCGCACAAAAGTGTTCTCGTCGTTTGATGAAGTTAAGATTGAGCGCCTGTAGTCACTTGGACTATTTTAACGATGTCTTTAATGACTTTTCGATGCCAGCAAGAGTCATTCCCTCAAGAAAACTATGCAGGAGGATTAATGCAGTTATTAATATATCAAATATTTATATTTATGTATGATATACATTTTGTGTAAATATATATATATATATATAAAGTATATACATGCATGTGTGTGTATTTATATTTAAAAAAAGTATTATACACACAACACACACATATTATGTAAAGACAAACTTTTATTTTGGATGCGATTAATCGCGATTAATCGTTTCACAGCCCTAACAAAAAACTTTAAAAAGTCTAAAGCATATAACTAAAATTCAAATGAAACTGAAAATATATAAACAAAAGCTAATTAATTAAATATTAATAAATAGTACAACACTGAATTAAACACAAATTTGTGGGCTTTTCTCAGCATATGTGATTAACCAAAATGAATAAATTAGCATATCATGCAAAAGCATGAGTTCTCACACTTACATCGGCTTATTTAACATGTGTACGCGTGAAGCGAGCTCAGCATCCGCGCATGTTTAGCAAGACAGCAGGACGCCGGTCTCCCTCAAACTGCTTTGATATTGAGCAACACTTCAAAGACCTTCAGCGGTTACACACGAGCACTTTATTCATTTCCACAAGCTCTTCCACTTCGAGCTTGAGCTGGAAGTCTCTGAAAGCTGCAGGTTTATCTTGTGGACGATTATCAAGAAAAGCTGCCATTAGTGACTCTCCAGCTCCTTTGTGTCCTCATAAACCTTCAGACTGAATCCAATGTCTCATTCAACAGAAGATAATTCAGAATTATAATGATCTGCCACTCCACTACTTAATTTGCTAATGCATAGTTTTCAAATGCAGGTTCAGATTAAATGGATGCCTGATGTTTTCATTGTGGCTCGACTATAAAAGGGGTTTTAAATGACAAGGACCCCTAAATATGATGAGTGGCCTTATTAAAGTATGTATACAGACTGTGGGAAAGAAAAAAAATAGTGCTGTATTTTATGAAAAATATGTCACAACGGGTCAATATTGAATTGTTTATGAGAGAGAACTAAAAAGTCACATCGATGTATAAATCATGTAAACTAAATATTTATAAACAACATCTATTTTAGTTCCAATCACACGATAAATCTTTCAAATGTAAGGGTATTCATAACACAACGGGAATGAAAGACGTAAATATTAAAATCAATTAAAGTGGCAATCATTATAAAAGAAAAACATTTATTATAAACACTGAGCCTAAACACATATATTTAAAGCCAATCGGTGTGTGGGAAATGGGCTCACGTGCCTCTCATTCAACATGAATATAAATGTGTGAGTGTGTTTGCATTAATTAATTGCAATATCAGTCACTTTGCAATACAAGTTTTAGACGATAAAAGACCTCAAAAACATGGTGAGACGTTATAAAAGCAACATGTTGTTCCCGAAATTCAATGGTTCACTGTAAAAAAAAATCTGTTAAATTAACGGGAAAATTCCGGCAGCTGTGAGTTTTCTTGTTAAAAGTACGGTAGCAACATTTTAGGTTTTACAGACTTTGACCGTATTTAATTTTACAGCAGTAAACCGTATTTCATTATTTGATATAATGTTAATTTACTGACATTTTGAAGTATTAATATCTGTTTTGTCATCATTATCAGCTCTTCCACAAGAGAGTTCATACTACTATATAAAAGCTGCACAGTCTCATTCACACAAACATTAAACACCATCACGGTAACATGTTGAAATTTTAAAAATGAAATAAGAATTAATTTAACAACGTTAAATGCAACATAAAACCCTAATGAACATAACTGATAAGAAAAAAACTAAGAAAATTATGAATAAACAGTTAAAATACATTAAATGTGAAGCGTCACACAGGGAATTGTGGGAAAGTCAATTTACATTTTTTCACTGTAAATTATACAATGACTTCTTTTTCACTTCCAAAAACTGTAAATTTAACAGTAAATGTACCATTATATATATATATATATATATATATATATATATATATATATATATATATATATCACAGTTATTTACCGTATATAGTAAGGAAATTTTCTGTTAACCAATTAACAGTTTTTCACTGTAGCATTTTTACAGTTTTTTACTGTTAAAATCACGATCATTTTTTACAGTGTTTATTTTCAAATCGCCATTGAACTGAAGAAAAACTACACTTTAAAACAACATTCATCCTTTTATCAATTGTTTCCATGCATAATAATTTGTCACCAAAGTGTCATTTATTTGAGTTTATTATTAAAGGTGAAATAATTAATTGCGTATGTGCGTGTGGTCCAGGAGCGTGCAAACCTCTGGTTGCAGTTCCGCTTGTCGCCAGAGGGGGTGTAGTTCTGCAAAAACTCACGAGACTTGCACAATGCACCTTTAAACAATCGGCCGATAGTGAAAATAATACCGATAATTAGCCGATACATCGGCGCATCTCAAATCATACAGGCTATTGTTTGACTTATGTCTATTTTTATTACCACAAATCAAATAAGACTACTCAATTATCAAGTTTTGAGTGATCGGATCACAAAGCGTTTACAGAAGGCTGATGTGGACAACCACGACACCCAAAGAAATCCATACCATAATGGTTTATACCATAAATACCATTGCAGGTATGCAAAAGGACATTATAATATATTACGGGGAAACGACAAATCTTCATTACCCTTTTCGGCTGAGCGTCACTTTGGCATTTTCAAACACAGCTCATGACATAATGACTGACGACTGAAGGTTTTCCCAGCTCTCTGTTCATTAAATATAGATTAGCTCCTTTCTGAAGTGTTCAATGCCTCTGATAAATGACCAAACTCTGATGAAAAACACAAAAAACTACAAGGTGAAGTCTTATGCACAAGCGTATTAAAAATTCAAGCTCAGTGCTGTGAAATACACACGATTCAGAATAGTAATATCAGAAATGTGCGCATTTAAACAACTGTTGCAGTGAATCAATAAAACTCCTACACAGTTCTTACTGTGCTTTCTATGTATCTGATCAGAACAAATATCTTGTTAAACAAACCATTTGTTTGTAAAGCAAGGGCTCAGTTTCATGCGTAATAAACACGTTCCTTAAGTGTCACCGGCCGGCCCAAATCCATTACATTTTTAAAACCGTAGGCTATACTAAACCTAAACTAATCTTGACAAACTATATATCATTTGAAAGCTATAGTTTCCATATTTGGTGATTGACTAAAATCAAAATAAATCACAAAGGGGCCATAATTTATTAATTTGCAACAAGAATATTTTCATACTCCTAAGGCATGTTCAGACCTTTATTTTGAAATAGTGATGAACGTGAAAATTATGAAAGAAGGGTAGAAACCTCAGTTTGTTTTTATGTCAAGTGTTCAAAAGATAGCATCCATTCAATTATTTTAGAAAAAAAGGTCTGAAATTTTTCATTTTCATAAACTCAAACTTCTATAACTTTTTTTCTGTTTCACTTTCTTAATTTTTTTCACTTCTTCAAAAGTTCCTCTTTAAACCGAGACCAATTTTATGTCTATATTCCAAAGCATTCTTGAATTACAACCATTTAAGTTCGAAATGTGCATTTTCATGTATATTCAAAAAATGGGGGGTGACACTTAAAGGGTTAAATAACAAAATAAACAACTAAAATGACCACGGCGGTGAGAAAACATCAGTTCAGAAAGCATCAGATCATCGCGATGTGGAAGTTTGCACAAACTCTTCAATTCGGCAGTCATGTCATGTTTATTTATACAACACTTTATACAATAGATTATATAAAAACATGCAGCTTTACAGTATTAAACTTTTTTTTAAAGTGTCACTGTCGCTTTCAATTACAACTTAATTTTCTACTATAAAACATCTTCAGTGTGTTCATGTTTAGGAAGTCTGATTTCGAGGGACTGAACAGGAGAAATCAAAGAAGGCGGAGCCTCAGAGCCACACCCACCTATGACATCATCACCAAGGACCAATCGC